>NC_080672.1:195026715-195277468 GCF_030247195.1 Topomyia yanbarensis | reverse complement strand
TACACAAGTGAAGCCGAAACTTGTCTTGGCTTAGCAGGCCTATGCGAAAGCACTATGCTATATTATGCTATATGCTATATATATATATATATATATATATATATATATATATATATATATATATATATATATATATATATATATATATATATATATATATATATATATATATATATATATATATATATATATATATATATATATATATATATATATATATATATATATATATATATATATATATATATATATATATATATATATATATATATATATATATATATATATATATATATATATATATATATATATATATATATATATATATATATATATATATATATATATATATATATATATATATATATATATATATATATATATATATATTATATATATATATATATATATATATATATATATATATATATATATATATATATATATATATATATATATATATATATATATATATATATATATATATATATTTATATATATATATATATATATATATATATATATATATATATATATATATATATATATATATATATATATATTTATATATATATATATATATATATATATATATATATATATATATATATATATATATATATATATATATATAAACAGAACTTCTGCTCGGACGGGACATCACGTTTGATCAGTCGTTTGATTGAAACACATAGTGTGTTTTAGTTTTAAGGATTTGCGTCAAGCCGGCGCTAATCTATTCCGACAATACGTTAGTGTCGGTTTCTGAAGAGGCGAAGCCGAAACGCAACATAGTATGAAATAAGGATTTGTGCCCTCCTGTACAAAGACTGGTTTTTACCAACAAATTTTCACCCTAGTGAGAAATTTTGGTTTTTACCAAATTTTCCTCCTTAGGGTGAAATATAGCATAGTGCTTTCGCATAGGCCTGCTAAGCCAAGACAAGTTTCGGCTTCACTTGTGTCTCATCGGCATAAACAGAACTTCTGCTCGGACGGGACATCACGTTTGATCAGTCGTTTGATTGAAACACATAGTGTGTTTTAGTTTTAAGGGATTTGCGTCAAGCCGGCGCTAATCTATTCCGACAATACGTTAGTGTCGGTTTCTGAAGAGGCGAAGCCGAAACGCAACATAGTATGAAATAAGGATTTGTGCCCTCTTGTACAAAGACTGGTTTTTACCAACAAATTTTCACCCTAGTGAGAAATTTTGGTTTTTACCAAATTTTCCTCCTTAGGGTGAAATATAGCATAGTGCTTTCGCATAGGCCTGCTAAGCCAAGACAAGTTTCGGCTTCACTTGTGTCTCATCGGCATAAACAGAACTTCTGCTCGGACGGGACATCACGTTTGATCAGTCGTTTGATTGAAACACATAGTGTGTTTTAGTTTTAAGGGATTTGCGTCAAGCCGGCGCTAATCTATTCCGACAATACGTTAGTGTCGGTTTCTGAAGAGGCGAAGCCGAAACGCAACATAGTATGAAATAAGGATTTGTGCCCTCCTGTACAAAGACTGGTTTTTACCAACAAATTTTCACCCTAGTGAGAAATTTTGGTTTTTACCAAATTTTCCTCCTTAGGGTGAAATATAGCATAGTGCTTTCGCATAGGCCTGCTAAGCCAAGACAAGTTTCGGCTTCACTTGTGTCTCATCGGCATAAACAGAACTTCTGCTCGGACGGGACATCACGTTTGATCAGTCGTTTGATTGAAACACATAGTGTGTTTTAGTTTTAAGGGATTTGCGTCAAGCCGGCGCTAATCTATTCCGACAATACGTTAGTGTCGGTTTCTGAAGAGGCGAAGCCGAAACGCAACATAGTATGAAATAAGGATTTGTGCCCTCCTGTACAAAGACTGGTTTTTACCAACAAATTTTCACCCTAGTGAGAAATTTTGGTTTTTACCAAATTTTCCTCCTTAGGGTGAAATATAGCATAATATTTGTCGTTACTTTTGTCAAAACCAAATATTTACAATTTTCTATCATTATTTGACATTTTCTTAACATCCTAACTTTACGGTGGTCCCAGTGTGCACATCTTCCTGCTTCCAAACGTTACATCCACTCTCGGCTCCTCGACTCGGTTGCGTAGTGGTTCTCGGAATTCAGATTTCGGGCCCCTCGTGCGGCAGGATATTTCCAATTGGTTGAGAAGTGACATCCTTCTTTGTCCGCAGATTGTTGTCTTCTTGGGCCATGGTTGCTTGTTGATACATATTGTTTCGATTCTGTCTTCTCCGTTCACGTTGTTAATTTTTGTTATCGATTCCTCGCTCCTCGATTCTGGTTAGAATTTATTTGTTGTACCAACCCTCGATCGATTACATTGAAATCGACGTCCTTTACGTATTTGTCTACATTGGTTTCCCCCTCAACGTTTGGCTTATCCGGGAGATTTGTCTGCTTGCTTGCTACCTTCAGGCCATATTGGTTGTGGGCTACTGAGGCGCTATTTTCAATCACACAGACCGGGTTTGACTGTTCCGACTGTGGCTTTAATCTTTGGTTTAGGCTGATCCAGGTTTAGCCTTCGTTGCCAATACTCCACTCTCAGTTTCATTGAATTTCTCGTTAATAATGGGCTGTCCTGCTTGTTTCGTATTTTGACCATTCTTCCACCTCCGAGATCCCCTCCATCTTCTTCCCGTCACCACCTGCAACCGTCCTTTCCAAATCCATCCTTGTCGAACGCGTTGGGTAGTGCTCGTGACTACCATCTCCATGGGGCACACACTACTCTGGACTTCTGCTTCCACTTCATGCAAAATCTCCTATGTTTAATAATTTTTTTTTCATTATATGTTATTTGCTTCTTTGTTGTACGGTTTTGATAATTTCACTGCTATAGATTATTATTGTATTAAAAATATAAACAAACTAATTTTTTTTGTGTTATCTTCATTCTCAACCTGTAATTTACTATATCTATTTAATTATTTCAATTTGTGTTTGTTTTCAATCATTTGCTTTAATCTTTAAAATTTGTCATATGTGAAATTACTTTTGTTTATAGTTTATTTTAAAATGAAAACCGACTCGATTGGCAATCTTCCTAATCTTCTAATTTTTTTTGTCGGTGATTCTTTGCAAAAGAAAAAGAGTGTTAGTGGTTAGTATGTTTCCCCCAATTCCTTCTTTTTCCCCAGATGTGTTTTTTTTTGTTCGAGATCTTTTGCTACTTTGCTCGTTTTAATAATTTCGAGTTCTTTTGCCTGTTGTGCTCGGTTTTTAGTACTTTTTTTTGTAATATTGTTTTAGGCTCGAGATGGATAATATATTTTTTTTTGTGTGTTCTTCGAGTTGTGTTTTTTTTGTAATTGTGTTTTTTTCATAATAATTTTTTTTCATAATGCATTTTTTTTCTTTAAATTTTTTTTCCAAAAATGTTTTGTGTCGACAACATTTGTCGAAGCGAGGTAAGTATTTTTGCGGGAATACTTCGTTATCTTCCTTCCTGTCTATTGTGGCTATTGTGTATGTTGCTTCGACATCTCCCCCTATCCAATTGAGGTTGACCCAGGAGGGTACCTGTAAATAAAGACTTAAATTCCTGAAAAAGATACATGGTATTTGTAACCATGCGGTTATGAAAGAAAAGTATACTGAAATCTTACTTACCATAATCAACTACATGCATCCTAGAGAGTACCTGAAAATTGCAATTGTCAAGGTGGACTGATGCGCAACTTGTGAAACCAACTTAAAATTCTCCTAATAATATTTAGAAAGATAAAAAAAAATAACGCACTTCGGCAGATTTGCGACTCTTGTGAATTTTAAAATGAAATTCTTCTGCAGTGTCTGTCTCTACTGCAACTTGTTGATAACTTTCTTGTTTTGGCATGTTTGCCCTTTTCATAAAATATTTCCCATCTGGGCGTTTTCTCGCCATTTGTTTAACTTCTGATCCCACGTCCATAATTTTCCTTTTCTGACGTTTTCGTCACATATATTATAGTGTCCATTAACACTTTTCTTTAATTATGAAACTTTTTGCCTTGTTTTCACTGCTACGATCTCCTAATGATTATTCCCTTCGTATTTTCTCGTATTCCTGTTCTTCACCCCTTTTGCCCTTACTTGGTTAGTCCTTGTTTATCAACTTTTTCGTCCTATCTGAAATTTTAGCACTCGCTCATACCTCATTCGTTTATCATGCATACCGGCGTCGGTTTCCTTGTGTATCATTCACCCATGTCATTCTAGGGGTCCGACCCCCCCCCCCCCCCCTTGCTCATTCATTCATGTGTTCCCATTTCGATGCTTTGGTCTTGTCAATTCCAGAGTTTCTAATCGTAGTATAGCTTACGCGATCAGATTTAGAAACTACGCGAGACCCCGTTTGATTTCGGCTCTAGTTCTGGTCCGTTGGCTCTGGCCTTTTGGCTCTGGCTTTTATTTTGGCTCTGGTTCACTGGCTCAGGCCTTCTTATATTTTTCCTTTTGTAACATTGTGATTGGCTCAGGTCCTTTGACTCTGGCCCTTCCGTTTTTTTCCTTAGTTTGGTTCAGGTTTCTCTGAATCTGACCCTCTCTTGTATTCGATTTTATTATCACTGTTTTGCAACCTTCCTTCTGGTTGATTCTTTATATCTTCTGCCATTTTAAATTGCTTTTTTGACAGACACTGCTTATTTTATTTTAAACTTCTCATTTTTTCTGAATTAACCTTTTTTTCTTGAATAAGACCTCGTGTCTCCGTATTATATGTTACTCTTCCTTCTGTATTCCATTCTTTATTTTTTTTCTTTCGTTTCGTTGTTCGTATGCATGATTATTCTTGGTTCCTATTTTAGTATAGCGTATTATAGCGAATTTTTCGTCATGTATTCCATAACTCAATTATTATTTTTGAATGCTGACTAGTATATACATAGTGATTCAATAGCTATTTGTCTCTATATTTAGAGTAGTTTAATAAGGTGAATATGTACATATGTATTTACCATTAGGTACCGTATTCTTAGGTCTATGTTTCGGTTTATCGTTGATATCCTTTTTCTCTCGTCTTCTTTTTCATTGTATTGTAATATTTGAGGTGTTTCTACTCCGCGGTTTGTCGGAAGCTTATACCTTCTTGTGTACATGTGTAAGTTTATTATTCGTTCCGAAAATTTTCGCAGTTATATCCACGTCACTACCCTGCGGTTCCGCAGTCTTTTCCTTGTCTGGCAGTATCGACCGGGGTTCTAGATACTCGTGTTCCTCTTCGTGAATTTCGACTTCCCTGACTCGCGGAGTTGTTGTGCTGATTCTTCTCCTTTTATTTGTTGCTTCTCTGGTGCCGGAAGGTGTTTCCGCGTTTTGGTCCCAACGGACCTTCTTCTTTAGTGCAGTTATCTCCTGCGCGCTTTCCGATAGTGTCGCAGGATTACTGTTTACCGGAACTGTATTTGTACTGCTGTTTCGCCCGGTATCGCTTACTGTGCATGTAGTGCTGTTTCCGCGCTCGGCTCGCACTGGAACAGGGGAAGATATCTCCAGCTTTCCGATCCTCTCCTCACCGCTTTCGGGGCTCCTCCTTTCCTGGGTCATAGTAGTCATAACGGTCATTGGTATTGGTTGCGATATCGTAAATCGCGGGGGCCGTCGTTCTTCACTCCTGTTCTCTCTGTTCGTTATCGTTTTCTCATACCGTCCTACAGTGCGGGGGCAGCATGTTATTTTACCACGTAGGCAACACACCCCCATGGCCGTCACCCCGACACAAATGGTGGCTAGTGTACTCCAACCCACCCAACGGTGTTCTAACGGTGCGTATATTAAATTCTCCAACGTGGTTCTATCCGCTGTTAGGTCTTTGACGTCCACCCCTAAGTCGAACAGGCGCTTGTTGTCCAGGAATGAGTATATTTTGTTGTCCTTGCCTAACGTTGGGATAGTCTCTTTATTCCATTGTTCTAACATGGGCAGTCGGAAATCCGAGCTGCAATTTACAAGGTTGGCCTTTAGTCCGAAATCGATCTCTTCTATATGTACGATTCTTACATCGTCTGTGGTTACTACCATTCCCGGCACCACATGCACCGTGCCCGTTCCTAGTACCGACATGCTGGTGTAATTTCCTCCGTTGCTAATATTGACTTCGGTGGTTGTAGGGGCCGTATACAGCCATACGTTGGGTTTTTCTGTTTCAAACCACATTGTGTGGTCAAGTTTGATGATGCGCTGGTCGCAGCCGCCCTGGTTGTTTTTGTACAATAAATTGGTTAGGCACTCGCCCCCATGCTTTAAGCTGCTTCAGTTTCTCCTCGTTCCCACGTAGTTTGTCCATATTTTCATCGACTCGTGTCCTATCGGCTGAGTCCATAACGCCTAACATATTCCAAATCCCTCTTGGATGTCTTTGGGGGAAGAATGACGCAGTAAAATCCTCTAACTCTTTGTTACGAAGGTTCTCTGCTTTAAGCCCGTCACTTAGGGGTTTACATGAACTCCTCCCTAGTCGCTCGGTAAGGTTCCCGCAGATTAACTGATATGCTGCCGTGGCCTTATCCACGTTTATTCGCCCTATTGATATATCTCGTGTGTCCACACTCACCCTCATGCTGTAGTATCCTTGGGTGATGAGCGCATCACCGATTCTCTCTAGGATGACCTTAGACATCCCGCTCCCTCCAGCCAGGCATAACACCAATAGTAGTACCAGCATTCTGCAAGTAACCAGTTATACATCATCAGTCATCGTTGAGTGTCGTATAGTTAGCTGGGTATGTGTACGGTGACCCTTAATTGTGCTTTGCTCCCTACCTCTTAATCTGAATATTTTTTTAGTCGGTTATTGTGAACCTTTTCTAACCTGTTTCCATTTTTGACCACGGTCGTGTGCTCACTCGGGAGTTCAATGACTTCCTATGGTCCTCTCCAAAGAGGTTGCAATTTTTGTCCGGTACCTGTGGGGTTGGCTTTAACTAACACCAAATCGCCCCACATAGGTTGCCATGCGTTAGTGTTTCTATCGTACAATTCTTTCCTTTTTTGTTTCGATAGAATTAGATTTTCGCGTGCTTGAGTATGCATGTTCTTGAATGTAGACCGCATCTCATTCACATAATCTTCATAATATACGCCATCACTGTCCCATTTGTATACTGAGTTCGGGATGTTTGCGCGTTGACCATATAGTAATTCGAATGGTGTGTAACCAGTCGATGAATTTAACGTTGTATTATATTCAAACGTAAAGAAAGGCAAGTGTTGATCCCAAGTTCTCGGATCCTTTCCAACGTACTGCCTTAGATAAATTTTTAATTCTCTATTGGACCTTTCCACCAAATTAGCTTGTGGGTGGTAGGTACTTGTGGTGATTTTCTTTATTTTTAAAATCTTACATACATTTTTCATTAAGGAACTTACAAAATTTGTGCCATTGTCTGTAACTAACTCCAAGGGAGTTCCAAATTTACAGATGTAGTTTTCTACAAAAGTTTGGGCAACCGTCGAACTTTCCTGGTTCTCCATCGGTGCTACTGTTAAAAATCTAGTTAGGTCGTCTTGCATGACTAGACCGTATTTATTTCCCCAATCTGATTCGGGTAATACTACAATATCCATGTACAATTTTTCGAAAGGTGCAATGGAAGTAGTTGTAATTTTCATCGGAATCTTGTTGGACCTACCAATTTTATTCTTTTGGCACGAGTCACATTGTTTGACGTAGTTTTCTACGTCTCTACGCATGTTTTTCCACTCGAATAGTGGGCTTATACGTTTTAACATTCTTTTACTTCCGACATGTCCGGCCAGCGGAGAGTCATGAAACTTTTTAAGAACAGTTTCTCTCTCTTCTACTGGCACGTGCATTCGCTCTTTCTCTGGTGCATATAGAGTGAACACCTTATTGAATTTTCCTGCAATGAATCTTAAAATATTTGTTTCCAGTGTAGTTTGTATATTTCTGTAAGAGATAATTTGAATGTTCTTATCTCCTTTCATATGTTCGGGACAGTTCGCAAACGCGTCAACTAACCCTTCAAAAAATACTTTTGTGTCGGCTCTTGATCGGCTCGACCCGTTTAATATCATTCCCCATATTTTTCGGTTGGGTATCGCAAATACTGTACCGTTCAAATAATCTTTTAACCCATGAGGTAGGTCGACCAATTCGCTTAGCTCTTTATAGGCTGATTTACTGTTGACAATCACGAATGTGGCGTCTGTTTGGCTTTCTTCGATATTGCTCTTCGAAAATTTTAATAATTTAAAATCAATACGTCCTTGGGCTAGATCGTTCTGGAAGTCTTGGTGTGAGATCAATCTTTCAACATCACTCTTCTCGTCCCATTCGAAATCGATATTCTCTAAACCATCCATGTGCGGATTCCACTCGGATATCTGTTTATTCTTGAAAAGACCAAATCTTCCCGTTTGATCCGTAATTTGTGTTGGGGTTTTGTTCTCTGCGTCTGTCCGACTCGCAAGTTCTTTATCTTCTTGCTGCTGTTGCCGCTTTTGCTGTCGAGTAACTACAGCGACAGTGTGAGTAATTTCATCCTTATCGGTTTCCGGATGAAGTCTTGATAAAAAATCGGCTACAACATTGTCCTTGCCTTGTTTGTAGCGAACATCCATTTCTAACCCTTGTAATTTTAGGCGAAGTCTAGTAAGAGTCGGGGAAGTCTCTTTTAAATGCCATATCGAGATCAATGGTCTATGATCCGTATAGACAATAAATTTTTGGTTGTATATAAAGTGTTTAAACCTGTTTACTGACCATACGATTGCAAGTAATTCTTTTTCTATCGTATGGTACCTTCTTTCTGCACCGACTAGACCTCTGCTCGCACAGACTATGGGTCTATCGGTGGACTTTTCATTAGAGAGTACTGCACCAATGGCATACTCGCTTGCATCTGTTGTGATCACAAACGTATCTTTGTAGTTCGGTCTTACCAACAGAGTATCTGAAGTTAAAAAATCTTTCAATTCGAATGCTTTCTGACATTCATTAATCCAACTAAATTTAACATTTTTCTTTAGCAGATCGTTCAATGGTTTACGTTTTTCTGCTATTTGTGGTATAAATTTACCATAAAAATTAACCGTTCCTAAAAACGAACGGACTCCTTTAACTGTTTTTGGCACAGTCATTTCTTTGATGGCCTTTATATTATCTTCCATCGGCCGAATGCCTTCTGAATCAATTGCATGTCCGAGATATTTAATTTCGGTTCTTACGATTTGGCATGTTCCTGCCTCTGTTTTCAAATTGTGTCGGCGCATAGCTTTCAAAAATTTTATGAGGTTTTCATTGTGTTCTTCAATGGTCGACCCGTAAATGATAATATCGTCTAGGTAAACGATAGCTTTCACATTTTCAATTTCGTATAATATTGTATTCATCAACTTCTGAAATGTTGATGGACTATTTCTAAGGCCCATAAGCATTCTTGTGAATTCAAAATGCCCTTTTGGGGTGGAAAAGGCTGTTTTAGCCGCATCTTTTGGATTGGTCGGGACTTGGTAAAATCCAGATTTCAAGTCCAATGTTGAAAAATATTTTGATCCTCCGAGATTGTCGAGTATTTCGTCGATCAGCGGAATTGGATATACGAATGGTTTCGTTACCAAATTCAATGCTCTAAAGTCGACCACGATTCTATACTTTTTGTTCCCGTTTTCATCGTCCTTTTTTGGCACGCACAATACCGGTGCATTCCATGGGCTTTTACTAGGCTTTATAACGCCTTGCTTCAGCATCTCATCGATTTCTGCATTTATATGTTTTTTTGTTGCTTCGGGGAATCTATATTGCCTTTTGTTTATTGGCACGTTCGATGTTGTCTCTATTTCATGGACTGCCGCATCCGTGATTGTTAGATGGTCTCCCTTTTGGTAGAACACATCGCTATATCCCGCCATTATTGATTCAATGGCTGCGAAATCTCCCCCTTTTAAATGGCTTAGATTGAGAATCTCGAATAACTTCTCGGTCCGTTCGCTACCACGTAACTGACCGTATTTCTGATTATCAACGAGGCTGTAGTCTTGGTTATCGTCGAGATTTTCTGGGAATTGTTCCTCCCGACCAAAGTAGAGCTCTTCAAGGTATTCATCATTACGATTGATCATACCGGTGCTTTTAAGCTCAAAATTATTGCTTCCTTCCGTGGTTTCGGGTCCATATTCGGGGTTCATACTTTTTCCCGCTCCGTTTCGACTATTGTATAAGATCTCTGCGTTGGCTATGATCGGTTCCGTCTGGCATCCTTTTTCGTTTACTTTCGTCGTGTTCTGGACTCCTTCCTCCGCGAGGGTTGGGCGCGTTTTAGTTTCGCATGCCTTTTCCGCTAGTCCTGTGAAGTTTTGTATTATGTCAAATCCTGTATTTCTTGGTTTGCTGGTCTCCCCTCCATTGTCCTTCGCGAGTGAGAGTGTGTTCTCGCTCAGGTACTGTTGCACGCTTGGCCGCGGCTCTGCTTCTGGTGCGAATGCTATGGGGTTTTCTTGCATTAGCAGACGCCCTCCTTGGTTGTCGATGGCTATCACGTGAGGATTCCGTCGAATCTCAGCTCCTCCACCACGTCGAATTTTATTTTAATCTTGCGGCCCTTTATGGTAAAGTCCGCCTCTGTAGTCCCTAGGCTTACTCGGGCGATGTTCATTACTCCCGAGTATTGTATCTTTTCTTCTTTATTGATCTTTGCGGCAGCTATTGTCTCTGCGCCCTTCCTACTTATTAAATTGGAGCTTGCTTCCGTGTCTATAAGGAATCTTGCTCGCGTACCTTGTTCGGACGCACTTTCCAGTTCAATTTCGTATGCATTGAACCAATTCCTAGTTATCTTATGGTCAATGATCCCTTCGTTGTCCTCTTGTTTATTGCGCATTGCGACAACTAAATTGTCGGGCGCTTTAATGTGCATTTTCGTAATATTACCTTTCATATTCATGCTGGCTAAGCGTTGATCGATTTTTGTCAGTTGATTTTGTAATGTGCTTATTGCTGTTTTTGTGTCGAAGGTTCCGGGTTCCTTTGGGGGGTATAGCTCGCTGGGAACTCGGCTATCTGTCAGCCCGAGCTCCCGTATCTTCAGTTTTTTCGGTTATCGTAGTGCTGTTTTCTTTGTTGATAATCGCCATACCGTCCGCTACCCTGATATCCGCGCTGTGGGCTTCTGTCCGGATCTGTAAAGTTGTTTCTGTTTCCCGGCGTCTGCGTCGATGGCTGGTGGAATCTGTCGCGGTCACCGAGGGCCGCGTTCTGCCGCGTCCTGCCATAGTCTTGGTTACTCCCGTTTCTGTCGTTGTGCCTATTAGTATTTCCTCGGGTCTCGTCGTTCGTGTATCTATTGTGTCCAACTTGTCTGTCGTGGTAATCGGTTCTACGCTCAAGAGAATATTCCCGATTCCTACTATTCGCGTATCTGTTATATTCGCCTTGCGGCCTATCGTTGTATTCGTCTCTACGCCTAGGTGAGTATTCACGATTACCGTTGCCCGAGTTTCTCGATCTTCCAAAGTTGTTATTGGAGTTTCTGTTACTGAATCTGTTTTGCTCTGAAAAGTCCCTATCAGGACCGTTTCTATTGTCGAATCTTCTTTGCGTTGCGGGAGGTCCCGGATTTCGGTTGTTGTAACCTCTTGTTTGGCCACTTTCGGCCTCCGAATATGTCGCGAAGTGGTTATAATTTCCGGGTCTGTTGCCTCGGAACTCTCTGCGCGGGCTCTGCCCTAGTCGGCATGATTTCAAGCGTTGTTCTATGTTTTCCAACCGCTCGCACTCCGCACATTCCTCTTTCAGGAACTGTATTAAATCCTTAAACGGTATCCTCTGGTTCCTTGCGGATTGTTTCAGATTTGGGCTTGTTAAACTCCCTATAAAGTGTATTTTGAGCGTCCTCTCCGCGAAGGTTACCTGGTCGCCGTTGTTTCCCAGTTGAATTTGTAATTCGTCGATACATTCCTGTATTCGTAGTGCTCTATCTGCGTAATTTTCAAAGGATTCATTGTGTGTTTGCTCCCGTGTCTCTATTTTCTGCGAGATTTCCTCTACGGTTATCCTTTTACTAAATTGACTCCTCAATTTCTGGAGCATTTCCGCCCATGTCTCCGCTTTTACTCGGTTGATGAATGTTGCCGCCTTGCCTTTTAGTTTCATCAATACTATATTTAAAAGTGGTTTTTAGTTTGCGTCTGGTGGCATTTCGTCGGCGAAGTGGCTGACTTGGACCAGGAACGGCTCTAGTTCGTCCACAGATCCAAAAAAATCGGGGATACATTGTATCGCCATTTGCATCGGGAAGCGGTACGCCTCCACGTTTCTCTGATTCCCCTGCATGATCTCTTCGTCTACACTTACTGTCCCACTTCTACTTTCTGACAAACTCCTTTGTGTTTTTAGTCCGGTGTGGTTTTTTTGGTTTTCCGTCGTCCAGAGGTTTGTCTTCTTCCGATGGTTCCGCACTTCCGCCTTCTGACACGCTTCTCTGCGCTTTGAGACCTGTTTTACCTGTCTGTTCGGAAATCACGGTTTCGTCAAGGATCTTTATTGCCGCTCCGTACTTGTTCCTTACTATTTCCAATTGGTCGATTAGTGTATTCCAATCATTGAGTCCTACTCGATTTTCGTAGCTTGCTACCAAGCTCTCAAATTCTCTGTATGCTTCCTTCAACGTCTGTTTTTTAGTTAAAATGCCTTGGAGCGTTCTTGATCTCGTTTTGTTTTTGTACAGATTGTCGTATTCCCGTAAAATGTAGTCATTAATTTCCTCGATTCTGCTCGACATTTGCCTTTCCTGCCGGATAACCGCCGCCGTTGCTCCGGCGTTTCTCCTGGTTCTCCGTGGTGTCCGCCAGTTTCACTTAACTTAATTCGACTTTGACAAGCACCCTACAATCCGTGTGCCGGCTTGACTATTTTATTCGCGGTCAGTGTTGTGCACACTTGACCTTAAACTTGTTATGCCTTTTTGTATACCAGGCATCCAACGTCGCCCGAGTACGGCCGAGTTTTCGTTGGTTTACAAACAACTACCGTAAACGAGTTACTTCCATGGTCTATTCTGGGGTCCTCAAAAACATTTAACCCTGTTCAGTTTGCGAAACCCACCCATTGTCAGGGTCAGCAAAATAAAATATTTCATAGCCGTTTGCTATGCCGTTGCCGTTGATCGGCTTGCTTTGTATGCCAACCTGGTGCGACGGTGGTGAACTTGACCCACCTCAACCGTCTCTGATTCAAGTCCAATTGTACTACCCTTAGTGGTGACAAATTTGGATTGAATTTCTGTGCCGTTTATACTGGCGGTGACCTTCGAGCTCAAGTCTACTGCGTATCTCGTATGCTTTTATTTGTTTATTAATTCGTTAAAAGCAAACACAAACACATATAGTGCTGTGTGCATCATATACGCGGCATCAAACCTCTGACCGTTTGTTTAGAAAACAACTGCATTGCTTGCGATGGTTTTCATCGTCGCAATGGACAAATTAAATTGGACAGCTACTTTTTGCGTGTCACCTACAATGTGCTGCTCCGGGTCATGATACCCTGGTAGCGTTTTCAGTGGATCTTTAATCAGTGATCCTTATATCCTTAAGGAGGGTCGGTATTAATAAAACAAACTGACCTGATAGCTTGGACTCGCCATTTCTATCGGACTGTTAGTGTTAGTAAAAAAATTTGTCATCGAGTTAGTTTTGTCATCGAGTTAGTGATTATTTGCTTGAATAATTACTTTAAATCCCGTATAGCACCCCTATCCTATTTGTGTTGAACTGACACAAGTCAACATCTCGGCGGGCGCACAATTCATGAGCCCCACTGACAGTTCAAATTGTTCCGCTTGTCTCGCTCAAAGCCCGATTTTTGCTAGCCAGATTCCGAGCCGTATGACTCAATTTTATTAGATATTTGGTAAAAAGCGAGAATATTGGATACACACCTAGAAAAAATAGTGTAAATTTACGTCTCCTGACCCTGACATATACGAGCATCAAAATGACTTAGTCCCACGTTTGATTCCAATTTTACATGACGCTTAACTTCGTAAATTATGTAATTCTACTCCACATACAGCGTTTGTTCTGAATGGTAGGAAGTGTAACCCTATGTCATTGCGCATGTAAAGCATATGTTTCATGCAAAATTAAACGGAACACGGCAATGTTCCATCATTTCGTCAATTACGGTTCGTTGAATTGTGTCATGTTTGCAAACACGTCAACGATAAAATTCAGATTTTTTTTTCTTTTTGGTGTGTAGCTAATTGAAGAAATAAAGTAAAAATGGTTCACTTACCTGAATTGCATTGTTGCTCTGCCCGTTCTTGCCGAGATGATGTAGACCACTATTTCTACAGCACATGGAGCGCCGCTAGTTCCACAGCACAACTTTACGTGATGCCAAATCTGTTGGAAACACTTTCCAAACTCTTATCAAGCGCAAAACGATGTATTTGTGTGGGACCGTTGACGCACTCTGTCAAAGTTTTGCGAACAAAGAAACTTGCACTGAATCGATTAGATCTGCTGAGTGTTTGCCTTTTTCCACATTTAAGCTATCGCATTTTTCGTGACTGGTTTGCGATTTTTCTTCAGTTTTCAACATCAATATTACGCAGACGATTTACGCATTTTTTTTCATCACATTCAATATTAACACGATCAGAAATCGTCGAATTTCTGCTTTTCTCGAATCTAGTCGAGGTGACTACACTTATGGTTAAGGTTTCCTCGCGACGGGACTTATTTCAGGCATTAAAACTGGTTACCACCAACAAGCAAACTTTCTAAGATATGTCCAAATCCACAATTTTCACTCACTGCCTACTCCAATCTGTCTCCACTACAACTGGACGAGGGAAGCCTCGCGGGCCGTTTTTTGGCGTTTCCTAGCCTTTCACTTTTGCAGCATTAAGTTTCCGCTGTCACCAGAATGTAGCCGCCGGTGGCCACTGGTTTTGTATGACGGGAGCAGGGTGGATTTTTCTTACAGATTTGCCTTACCGGACTCGGTCAAACGTAAGCTATTTCGTTTTCTTTCGCACAAATATCGCACAGAAAAGGCACTAAGTTTCACTACCTTTATATGTTTTGCGATACACCTTCAGGCACATACATATATGTTCACATACGGTCGAATTTTCCGCTTAATTTTAATCACTAATTTTTTGATAGGAATACACTTCTGACTGAATGTTCTCAGCCGCCGAACCCGGTCAGGTGGTTCTCAACTATCGACTAACTTTTCTCAAGACTGCACGACGCACCCCGGTTTTCGCGTGCTTACTCTAACTGACTTATACGACTGACTTCTTAACTCGGGTTTAAAAGACTTTTTAACAACGCGGGTTTAGATCACTTTCGCGCATCTCTGAGAGAAATGCACGAAGTTTTTTGAAAGCATTTCTAAAGCTCTCTCTAGAACTGCCGGTCGCTGGCCGATTCAATTAAAAACAATGGACTGCTCCATAAGGTGATGCCATGCCCCTGCTACAGTAGGGTCGCGGCGTAAGCAAACAATTTTGTTGTTATTAAACATTGCCTTCGCGTATACAAGGCGCAGCGTTAATAAAACTTACTTAGCTTAAGGCTAATTCTTTATGATGCAACTTAACTCATGGAATCGAGCATCCAAGAGATTGGCAAATGATGATTGAATATTACCGGGATTGAAACCGGAGGAAATTAGGGACTCTGCAAATGCAAATGCAAATCCAAATGCAAATGCAAATGCAAATACAAATGCAAATGCACAAACACAAATGCAAATGCCAATGGAAATGCAAATCCAAATGCAAATGCAAGTGCAAATGCAAACGCAAATGCAAATGCAAATGCAAATGCAAATGCAGATGCAAATGCAAATGCAAATGCAAATGCAAATGCAAATGCAAATGCAAATGCAAATACAAATGCAAATGCACAAACACAAATGCAAATGCAAATGCCAATGGAAATGCAAATCCAAATGCAAATGCAAGTGCAAATGCAAACGCAAATGCAAATGCAAATGCAAATGCAAATGCAAATGCAAATGCAAATGCAAATGCAAATGCAGATGCAAATGCAAATGCAAATGCAAATGCAAATGCAAATGCAAATGCAAATGCAAATGCAAATGCAAATGCAAATGCTAATGCTAATGCTAATGCTAATGCAAATGCTAATGCTAATGCAAATACAAATACAAATACAAATACAAATACAAATACAAATACAAATACAAATACAAATACAAATACAAATACAAATACAAAAATAGCCAACCAAATCGAAACAGTAAAATTGAGGTATTAAGGCTCAAGTTACCTCAAGGCTTGGTAGTATGCGTAAGAAAAATTGTGTTCAGCTTTGCCACCAGATTATCCATTTAAACCTTTTCAAAACTGTAAAAGAAGAATATCAGTCGATTTATTAGATCATCACGATTCAATTCATGCAAAATACCTGCTGGAAAAACCATCGGTTTAGCTGGATGGTGCTTTTGAAAAAGTGGCTGTGATTTTTTATCACACTACCACACCGAGCTGGGGTACGCAACACAACTCCGCAATAAAAAAACCACAGCCACTTTTTCAAAAGCACCATTTAGCTTAGCCGATGGTTTTTCCAGCAGGTATTTTGCATGAATTGAATCGTGATGATCTAATAAATCGACTGATATTCTTCTTTTAGAGTTTTAAAAAGGTTTACATGGATAATCCGGTGGCAAAGTTGAACACAAATTTTCCTACACACACTACCAAGCATTCAATTCTAACACATGCTTAAAAAAGGTAACTTGAACCTTAAGAAGGTATTGAAAAATGTTTCTTCAATACCCGCTTAGGAGGGGAGGGTTTCAGCGTGAAAAAACAATATTTTTTAGCGATTTTTTTAGTACTTTGCGTGAAGCGAATTTATCAAAACTTTTGTACATTATAGTATATCATTTCAATAACATACTGTAATTTTTCTATGCAAAAATATTGACAAACGACTCGCTGACGAAGCTTTTTGTAGAACATCTCTGGAAAAACATGATTTGCGGTGTTACCTGCCATTCCAAAACTACTTAACCGATTTCTTTCATATTTTGCATATACATTCTATGTAAAAAATACCTAACCCCTACTTCGAGTTTTTGACATAAATTTTATATTAAGGGTGTTTTTTACTCATTTTAAATAAGAATTACTATTTTTCACGAAAAATTCCGTCTTTTTATGAGTAAAGACCCCCGTAAATGTTAAATTATCTCAAAAACTCAACATAGGATTAGGTATTTTTTACATATAATGTGTATGCAAAGTTTGAAAGCAATCGGTTAAATGGTTTTTGAATCATGTTTTTTCCAGAGACGATGCACAAAAAGCTTCATCACCGAGTCGTTTGTCGATATCTTTGCAGAAAAATTACAGCATGTTATTGAAATGATACGTATTTTGTACAAAAGTTTTGATAAATTTGCTTCAAGCAAGTTCTAAAAAATTTGCAAAAAAAGTGTTTTTTGTTAAGCTGAAACCTTTGCAACCCCCACCCCCTCCCTTACTACTTCAATGAGGTATGATAATCAATGAACACTGTAAGTTTTGGAATGATACCAGAAAATAGTATGCGCGTGTCATTTCTCCTGTTGGGTGTAATCGATGACTACATATTAAGAAGACTGATATCTCTTTCCTTCCCTCATACAAACGAGAAGTGACAGAGGTTACCAAGGTGCTTAGAGTTCTAAGGTGATTTGTCTTTGGCAGTAACTAGATGAGGAGTGAGGTAAGCGTGCAGCAAGAAGAAAAATAACAGCGAACAACTTTTTTTGCATACCGAAATCCAAGCAAACATGCATGGGGATGTAGTAAACAATGTTGTTAGCTGTCGTTTCCAGCACCAACATGGCCGATCGGTGATTTCAAGGATCGTATCACCTGAGAATAAAAGCTCCTTGGATGTTACAGCGCCTCTATTGGAGAAAGGTAGGAAGCGTATTGTAAAAATGTATATGTGTGTGTGTTTGCATCACTATGGGAAGTATCACCTTTATCCGCAAGTGGCGTTGCTGTTACTGTCTCCAGATTCTGGACAGAGCTGCCAGTCTTCTTGATATAATGCAAATACACTCAGGTTTTTTTTACGCGGGGATACGAGCCGCGTAAATGAAAACCGCGTAAATGAAAACCGCGTAAATTTCAAAATCCGCGTAAATGAAAACCGCGTAAATTTCAAAATCCGCGTAAATGAAAACCGCGTAAATTTCAAAATCCGCGTAAATGAAAACCGCGTAAATTTCAAAATCCGCGTAAATGAAGACCACTTAAATTTAAGAATCCGCGATAAAGGGAACTTCATTGATGGATACCACGTAAATTCCAAAATCCGCGTAAATGAAAACCGCGTAAATCTCAAAAAGCGCGTAAATGAAAACCGCGTAAATTTCAAAAACCGCGTAAATGAAAACCGTGTAAATTTCAAAATCCGCGTAAATGAAAACCGCGTAAATTTCAAAATCCGCGTAAAAAAAACCGCGTAAAAAAATACCGCGCAAAAAAAACCGCGTAAAAAAAAACTTGAGTGTACCACGAAAAGACCTCTCGAATCAAGTTCACACGTCCACCCAAACACAATTACAAACGGGAAAAAATATCCACACACTTTTACGCAACAGTGAGCACCTACGCCCACTCAGCCAGATATGCACCCCTGGACTCGAACGTTAAAACTCACACTTTCCATGCACACACGACCACACTAGGACTCTCATATACCAATCGACTCAGCTTGACAAATTGAGACAATGTCTGTATGTGTGTGTGTATGTGTGTATGTATGTATGTACAAAATGTCATGATCTTAATGAAATTAGTTTCAAATGAAAGGCCTAACGTTGCCATTTGACACTATTATTTTTGATTTTCGATATGTTGTTTACTTTCTGAGATATGGGCAATTTTGTCAAAAAACAGCAGGTTTTTTGTAAATAACTTTCGAACAATACAATATTGTCCCACAAACTGCACATAGATAGAAATCTTGTAAAAATGCCTTTCTAACAAGCTATAGGTTGTCAAAATCCGTGCACGAGCGGCGGAGATATTAAACATTTTGTATTTTTAGTCCTCGCTTACCAATTTCCACTAACTAAAAATTAGATTGTTTCATACAGAGTATTGCTTTACTGGTGTTTTAGGGGCAAAACTAAACCGATTTTGAATATCGGGGTATGAAAACACATCTACGTGATTCAAGGAATTCGATGTTGAGAACATTTTGCGAATTACCTTTATAATAAATGAACTATTTCTCAAAAATCAATATATAAGTTCACTTCAAAGACAAAATAATGTGTTGATAAAGAAACAGTGAGCTTTAGTATTTATTCCTTCGATTAGGCATTGTTTAATCATGAGGTAAATGTTGGATGGTTTATCAATACACAGATCAAAAAGTAATTCACCTAGTAGTGAGATAAAAGATTTCTAATATAATTATACTTGTGGCGTCACCTAAAGCAACTGTATGGTTGAAGCTCAAAAATCTGGCGAAAATTTAGCTCTTTTGCAAGATTTAGGTTATACTGGTTATGGCGCAAAAATTACTACTTACATTATTTATGATAAGAGTGTAAGAATCAACATATCATAATAATATACCTATAAAAATAATGTCACTGCATTAACCATCATTTGCCATTTCTCACACGCCCCCCCCCCCCATCTCTCTCTCTCTCTGTCTCTCTTCCATCGCATCTATCTAGCTATTTCTGTATGCATTTCTAAGTTGTGTGATAAGATCTTCTGCCAATCTGAAATATTTATTAATTGTAATTGCGAAGGTTTGAGAAAACAAAACTATTTTTTGTCTGCTGCTACATCAACTCAACTTTAATTCAATTGTATTCAAAGTCTGTATCTACACTATAATTAAGGAAATTCATGGCTATATCCGAAAAATATTTGGCTTAACTGGGTAATATGAAAGTTTGACGATTTTCAAAAGAGACATTCCACTTGCGATATTTAAACTATTCGTATCTCTATTGAATTTTGAATGAAATAGGGTTACTGTGCCCTAATTCATCTTAGCACCTCTATTCATCTCACCCATTTGAAAACATTAGTTAGAGCAGTGTCAGCTATCTCTATTCAACGCATTAGCTCATATGGTAGGATGAATAAGGGTGTGTCGTACTCAACTTTTCACTTCGCTCAAACGCGAATATTTTACATTTTCCAAGCTAGATCTTTTATGGAACTGTTTCTTAAGAACGAAGCAAAGATGTTAATACATATATAAGCGTAATCCAATCACTGTAAGCCGAGTTATCAGCGAAATAGTGTGACAACCTAACTAATGAGATGAATAAGGGCTCGTCTACCCTATATGCTCAAAGACTGAAAGCTGAAGCCAGGATTTCGAAGACAAAATACATGAGAGGAAGAGGTTCTAAAGACGACAATGTGAACCTCCCACCCGAGTTCGGATTGACGGTGACGAAATCGAGATGGTCGACGAATTCATGTATTTGGGCTCACTGGTAACCGACGACAATGAACAGCTGAGAAATTCAGAGACGGATCATAGCGGGAAATCGTGCCTACTTTGGACTCCAGAGGACGCTCCGGTCAAACAAAATTCGCCGCAGCACGAAGTTGATTATCTTCAAGACGCTGATTAGATCGGTGGTTCTCTACGGCCACGAGACCTGGACTATGCTCGTGGAGGACCAACGTAGTTGTAGTTTTCGAACGAAAAGTGTTGCGTACCATCTATGGTGGCATGCAGATGGAAGACGGAACGTTGCGCAGGAGAATGAACCGTGAGTTGTATCAGCTGCACATTCGTTGTATTGGTACGAACTTTCATAAAAAATAACGGATCAAAGACCAAAAATATCCACAAATTAGATCCAGGAAAAGAAGTCCCCAAAGTACCCACTCTCGATGGGGGATGCAACTTCTAACTTATCGTCGTCCATATTTGGATATACTGAGTAGTTTGAACCATTTCTTTTTCACAATATTGGTCTGTATTGGACTTATTTATCCATATTTCCTACACGAGAATTCCGAACGAAACAATACAAACACGGCTTTTATGCAATCGACATAGCATAGACATTTCACACTATTTACTTCAATGCAAATAAAAACTGAAATATCTACCTGTCTCATTCACGAATCGCCTTCTCCCTCTGTCGTTCTCTGTTCAAGGGGCTTGAAAGCACATGTGACCTTGTCTCACTTAACTATATTCTATTGCGCGTTAAAATACTGGACCAGTAAATTCTGTTCTGCACATAAATCTTTTTTCGGGAATATGTGGCCAAAAAGTAAACTTTGAATTCGTCAAGTAAAGAAGCATGAAAACAAAAAGAATAAAACCAAAAAAAAGATGGAAGCCCAGAAAGTCCATAGCATATTTATTAGCCTTTTCTCAGAAGATGGGATTTTCAAAAACATTTCAAAGCTTTCTGATGCAATGGTTTTCAAATTCGTACAATCCGGTTTATTAATTTTCTTTATTCAAAAATATAACCATTTCATTTTAATTAATTATTTCATTCCGCATCTTTTTATTCGTTTTGTTCATCTGCGTTCATTTTACTTATTTTATTCGTTTCATTCTTTGGATTCACTCTGATCAGTTTATTCTTTTTGTGCATTTTACTCATATCATTCATTGTTTTCATTGTATGGAGTTTATTCATTTTTTCCAGTTTATTCATTTTGTTCAGTTTCTTCATTTTAATAATCTGACTACTTTTTCAGTTTTAATCATTTCATCCAAGTAATTTATTTGATTCAATTTATTTCTTTATATTAATTTATAACCTTTTATTTTTTCTTTGTTTTTTTCATTTGATTCATTTGATTCATTTGATTCATTTGATTCATTTGATTCATTTGATTCATTTGATTTATTTGATTCATTTGATTCATTTGATTCATTTAATTCATTTGATCCATTTGATTCATTTGATTCAATTGATTCATTTGATTCAGTTGATTCATTTGATTCATTTGATTCATTTGATTCATTTGATTAATTTGATTCATTTGATTAATTTGATTCATTTGAATCATTTTAATCATTTTAATCATTTTAATCATTTGATTCATTTGATTCATTTGATTTATTTGATTGATTTAGTTCATTTGATTCATTTGATTCATTTGATTCATTTGATTCATTTGATTCATTTGAATCATTGATTCATTTGATTTATCTGATTCATTTTATTCATCTCTTTAATTTTATGCATTTCATGTTCAGTCATTCGTTTTATTTCATTCAATTTGTTAGTATGAGTCAATTTATTCTATTAATCTTATAACTATTTCTAAATATAATCTTAATTTTTATGTAATAACCTAATCTAATTTGATTCGTGTATTTGGATCAAAATTATAATGATTTCCGTTAATTTTTCTACTCATTTTATGAATTTAAAAACCTATTGTTTCATTTTTTGCTTTACTTTTTTATTTCGGTCGTTTTGTTGATTTCTATAATTTATTCAGTTTATTCGAGATTTTATTTGTGCAAGACTAGAAACTGTTTTCATCCCACCTCTAATTGGGTGCCTACTGCTCGTGAGCTCTGCAAACTAATCCAATAGTGAAATGTGTAAGAAATGTCTCATCTCACTGCTAGGTGGATTAAATCGGTTTTTGCATTTTCATTCCCAGAGACTACAGTTTTACCTACAGCATACAACCAATTATACTGTATAGTTCAGTTTACAAGATAATTTTTCAATCGAGGGGTTTTTACATTTTTTATGAAAGAAATGTATAGAATTCGCTCAAACTTTCAAGATTTTTTCCGAGGCCCGGAGGGCCGGGTCTTATATACCAATCGACTCAGCTCGACGATTTGGGACAATGTCTGTGTGTATGTAAGGGACAAACTCTCATTCGTGTTTCTCAGCAATGGTTCAACCGATCTTATCCAAACCAATTTTAAATAAAAGACCTATCAGCCAGACAGAATGCTATTAATTTGTTTTTGATTCTGATGTTTAGTTTCCAAGATATGAATGTTTGAATGTGTAAAAATGGCGTTTTTTGCATTTAACATTAAATACGGACGAAAGATTTTTATCATTCCCATTGCCAGAAATATGACCAAAGACATGTAATCTATAATTATCGCCAGAACGGCTAGTTTTAGGTCAATAGTATCTTCGGAGAATTTAATGGAGGCAATATGCCCTTTTTTGGTATTGTGCTTTTACTGATTAATCCCCCTACGAGTGAGATATTTTCACAAATTTTCTTGGAAGTGATTGTATTGAAATGATGTCTTCAACAAATTTGTAGCTCTTACTTTTGCGAATAACTTTACTAAAGACATGAAATATCTATCTTGAATACTTTGACAGTTATGGCTTGTTGTTTGTTGGTTACCCTTTGTCGCCTATTTATTGTTCAATATAGTAATAATCCATTTAAATAAGCCAAACATTATTTCGATAAAACGAATTTTGTATTTCTTTTTGCCTTTCTCATATAGAAAGGTTATGCAATCACTCTGAAAAATGTCAACCTAATCCCGGCCCGGAAGGCCGATTGTCATATCCCATTCGACTCAGTTCGTCGAGATCGAAAAAAGTCTGTATGTGTGTGTGTGTATGTGTGTATGTATGTGTGTGTATGTGTGTGTATGTGTGTGTGTGTATGTATGTGCGTATGTGTCAAATAATGTCACTCATTTTTCTCAGAGATGGCTGGACCGATTTGCCCAAACTTAGTCTTAAATGAAAGGTGCAACCTTCCCATCGGTTGCAATTGAATTTTGGATCGATCGGAATTTTGGTTCCGGAATTACGGGTTTCAGAGTGCGGCCACACAGAAATTTCTCATATAAACTATAGGAAAAATTAAAAATAGAATTTTTATTTTTGATGCTAAATGTGTTCAAGGTGCATGAAACGTCGAGATTTGATGCAAACTCGAAAAAAAATTTGACGACGATTCACTTTTTTGGATTTTGACACATTTTTGCCTTTCTCATATAGAAAGGTTATGCAATCACTCTGAAAAACGTCAGCCTAATCCCGGCCCGGAGGGCTGAGTGCCATATCCCATTCGACTCAGTTCGTCGAGATCGGAAAAAGTCTGTATGTGTGTGTATGTGTGTATGTATGTGTGTGTATGTGTGTGACTGTATGTATGTGTGTATGTGTCAAATAATGTCACTCATTTTTCTCAGAGATGGCTGGACCGATTTGCCCAAACTTAGTCTCAAATGAAAGGTGCAACCTTCCCATCGGCTGCTATTGAATTTTGGATCGATCGGAATTTTGGTTCCGGAATTACGGGTTTCAGAGTGCGGCCACACAGAAATTTCTCATATAAACTATAAGAAAAATTAAAAATAGAATTTTTTTTTTGATGCTAAATGTGTTCAAGGTGCATGAAACGTCGAGATTTGATGCAAACTCGAAAAAAAATTTGACGACGATTCACTTTTTTGGATTTTGACACATTTTTGCCTTTCTCATATAGAAAGGTTATGCAATCACTCTGAAAAATGTCAACCTAATCCCGGCCCGGAGGGCCGAGTGTCATATCCCATTCGACACAGTTCGTCGAGATCGGAAAAGGTCTGTATGTGTGTGTGCATGTGTGTATGTATGTGTGTATGTGTGTGTATGTGTTTGTATGTATGTGCGTATGTGTCAAATAATGTCACTCATTTTTCTCAGAGATGGCTGGACCGATTTGCCCAAACTTAGTCTTAAATGAAAGGTGCAACCTTCCCATCGGTTGCAATTGAATTTTGGATCGATCGGAATTTTGGTTCCGGAATTACGGGTTTCAGAGTGCGGCCACACAGAAACTTCTCATATAAACTATAGGAAAAATTAAAAATAGAATTTTTATTTTTGATGCTAAATGTGTTCAAGGTGCATGAAACGTCGAGATTTGATGCAAACTCGAAAAAAAAATTGACGACGATTCACTTTTTTGGATTTTGACACATTTTTGCCTTTCTCATATAGAAAGGTTATGCAATCACTCTGAAAAACGTCAGCCTAATCCCGGCCCGGAGGGCTGAGTGTTATATCCCATTCGACTCAGTTCGTCGAGATCGGAAAAAGTCTGTATGTGTGTATGTGTGTGTATGTGTTTGTATGTATGTGCATATGTGTCAAATAATGTCACTCATTTTTCTCAGAGATGGCTGGACCGATTTGCCCAAACTTAGTCTTAAATGAAAGGTGCAACCTTCCCATCGGTTGCAATTGAATTTTGGATCGATCGGAATTTTGGTTCCGGAATTACGGGTTTCAGAGTGCGGCCACGCAGAAATTTCTCATATAAACTATAGGAAAAATTAAAAATAGAATTTTTATTTTTGATGCTAAATGTGTTCAAGGTGCATGAAACGTCGAGATTTGATGCAAACTCGAAAAAAAAATTGACGGCGATTCACTTTTTTGGATTTTGACACATTTTTGCCTTTCTCATATAGAAAGGTTATGCAATCACTCTGAAAAACGTCAGCCTAATCCCGGCCCGGAGGGCTGAGTGCCATATCCCATTCGACTCAGTTCGTCGAGATCGGAAAAGGTCTGTATGTGTGTGTATGTGTGTATGTATGTGTGTGTATGTGTGTGACTGTATGTATGTGTGTATGTGTCAAATAATGTCACTCATTTTTCTCAGAGATGGCTGGACCGATTTGCCCAAACTTAGTCTCAAATGAAAGGTGCAACCTTCCCATCGGCTGCTATTGAATTTTGGATCGATCGGAATTCTGGTTCCGGAATTACGGGTTTCAGAGTGCGGCCACACAGAAATTTCTCATATAAACTATAGGAAAAATTAAAAATAGAATTTTTATTTTTGATGCTAAATGTGTTCAAGGTGCATGATACGTCGAGATTTGATGCAAACTCGAAAAAAAATTTGACGACGATTCACTTTTTTGGATTTTGACACATTTTTGCCTTTCTCATATAGAAAGGTTATGCAATCACTCTGGAAAATGTCAACCTAATCCCGGCCCGGAGGGCCGAGTGTCATATCCCATTCGACACAGTTCGTCGAGATCGGAAAAGGTCTGTATGTGTGTGTGCATGTGTGTATGTATGTGTGTATGTGTGTGTATGTATGTGCGTATGTGTCAAATAATGTCACTCATTTTTCTCAGAGATGGCTGGACCGATTTGCCCAAACTTAGTCTCAAATGAAAGGTGCAACCTTCCCATCGGCTGCTATTGAATTTTGGATCGATCGGAATTCTGGTTCCGGAATTACGGGTTTCAGAGTGCGGCCACACAGAAATTTCTCATATAAACTATAGGAAAAATTAAAAATAGAATTTTTATTTTTGATGCTAAATGTGTTCAAGGTGCATGAAACGTCGAGATTTGATGCAAACTCGAAAAAAAATTTGACGACGATTCACTTTCTTGGATTTTGGCACATTTTTGCCTTTCTCATATAGAAAGGTTATGCAATCACTCTGAAAACGATTTGCACAAACTTAGTCTCAAATGAATGGTACAACCTTCCCATCTGCTATTAAAATTTTTATTGATTGGGCTTTCGGTTCCGGCGTTACGGGTTGAAGAGTGCGACTACACAGCAAATTCCCGTATTAACTGAAATGAAAAATTCTCAAAGGGGGGAGAAGGGAAAATTTCAAAATCAAATTTGTATTTGTATTTAAAATTAAAATTAGTTTAAAATTTCTTAACAAGTTGAAAATTTTCGGCAGGGCCCAGACATCCCGGATCTTCCTCCATGATTCGCCGCTGCTTTCAAGCGATGTTTCAGTATCGACACATAGTATCTCAAGATCGTTGCTGTCGATCCATTGTATGTATGTGCAAATCGTACTGAATATGTAATATACATTTCCACCATTGTATTGAACATGGAACCGTAGTCTGGACAAATGAGAAAGGCACAATTGCCCCACTAGGTGGATTAAAACAGGTTTTTATTTTGGAAATGCGTCGAGTTGAGACGAAAACGTAATATGATTAATAACGAGGATAACACTTTCCGAATGTAGAGAGAAATTTATGAAATTTGGCGTTTTCCATTCGACTCTAGCAGGTCCTGATCGATTTTGATGAGCATTTGATTTTTGTTGTATGACCAATTATATGAATAGGTCATATGTTCAAAAACAGCAATTTAAGGTCAAGATTTCGGAGGTTTAGTATCTTCGATGAGTTTTACAAACGTTAAACTGCACATCATTTAATAAAATAATTTTGACGTTATATCGTCCAAGAAGTATTTATAGTGATTTTACTCAGGTTAATATTCATGTCTACAATAAAGTCTCAACAAATTCGCTAAAGACGCGAACTCTGCTACTATTTTCTGAAAAATTAATTCTGAATTATTTTAAAACTTCATAAATTACGGTTTTGGTATTATGTCGTTTGGGCAGTAAGTTCGATTTTCACCAAACCCCCACTAAACCGAATATCTGGCTACGTCGCTGACTTCAAGTAAGTAGAAACAAAGTCGTTCTACAGTCATTCACAAGAAACTCCTTCGAATACTGAATATCTATTATAATACATTGAAAACCCGATTTTATCAGCCACATCCCGATCAGAATGAAATAACAAGATTATAGCAGAACACATTTTTTGTAACATATTGTGTTATAAATTAGGTCTCGTTAGTAGTTAAAATAACCGAAATTTATAACAAGTTACAATGCGAGTTATAGTTTTGAAATATTTCTGTTATGTGATCAGGATATGAACATTTGTTTGATGGGCTCTAGCAGACGAACAAGACTGAATTGAGCATGTTTTCCTTATCATGAAGATGGAAATATGCAAAAATAATCTTTTTTAAATTTTCCGCTAGAAAACTCCTTTAAAAGAAATTTATATTAAATAATCAGAAATAGTTATCAGACTACACCAAGGAACGGGAAGGATATTTCAACAGCTTCAATTTATTATAAAGAAAAAGAAAATTGCCCGATTTAGCCAATGTCCCAATTTTGTCAGCCTAAAATACACCATGAGACTGATAAAAACGGGTCTTTATTGTATGTATTATTCACTGTGTCCCACTTTAATAGGTACATTCCATTTTTGGGGATTTTTTTTATTGCATCGAACTACAACAATTTTTAGGAAGTTTTCAAGGGGTTATGTTATCGACTTCTTCAAAAATTTGGCGAACCCATTGCAATTCGTATATTCGCATTAATTGCTATAGTTAAGGGCAGTGATGGCATTTCACCCTAGTGATGCACTGGCGCGTAAGTGTGATGCCTACACAGAGGATACAATGATCACACACCACAGAAAAAAGCAGAACGCTCTCTCTTTCGGAGCTGTATAGACCGATTTCAAGTGTGCGCTGGTGTTGAGGTAGTTGGGTGCGAGATAACTGTGCTCTCTTGCTCTTTAAATTCTCTGTGGCGCGCTCAGATAAAGTCACCACCGCGCACGCCCCAGTGTCGCTGTGGTGTATTCACTGGCGTGCGATCTTTGGTTTGTTTTCGTCTAACAAGCGCGGGTGAGATTGATTTGATTTGCACAGGTTGTTGCGTTGTGTTGTGTGGATGGTGGTGGCTTATTTCAAGCTTATATGATTTTCTATTGAAGATTTCATACAAGTTGCTTGGTAAAGCGAACAAGTTTATAAAGTATTGTTACACTACCTGCAAAACTAAAAGTGCTCGGTCCTCGGAGCAAATTGGGAAAACGTATCATCGTATAGAGAGTTTTATAATGACCAGAGGCACCTGATATGCAAACTCGTGTTATAAGTATTAATAGTTTTAATATAACTTAATCCTACAAGTTTAAAACGAAATCTTAGATTTCGTCCACAGGCTTGACATATTCAGTGAAATTAGGTATACGCTTGTTGCGATAATTAATTTACATACAACATCACAATTGAGCGTACACCCGTTATTCATTTGTTCATTTGTCTATTATTTTGCGTGGAAATCGTTTAAACAGCAGGCGAAAGCGAATGTTTCAAGAGCATGGGAGCTAGGAAGGGGATTCTGCGCGTCAATGAGCGAAATAAATTGGCTTAGTTTCGGGGTCAAGAAAAAAGGCTACTAGTGTTCACGCTTATTTTAAATGAACAATGTATCTTGTGTTCCATAAAAGGATGTTACGACATCCTTTTATGGAACACAAATGGGTCAGCAGCTACAATGTTTATTATACGTAGAAGATTTTTATTCGGTGAGGTCATAAACATCCTCTGATACATAAACTTAATATTATAAGTTTTACAAATTATAAAGTCACGGTAAACAGATAAACGTTCCTTGGAACAATTTAGTATGTACTGCAAAGACGTTGGATTTGCCATTTTGAATTTCTTTGCTATACTCGTACCCGAACATGTTCGGTTTTAATTTTAATTCTCTCTCTTATTATTCCATCGCGTGGAAATTCGAGAGAAAACCAAGTAATTTATTTAAATGATGGTAAAGAAGAAAAATGCCGTCAAAAGACTAATTATTGAGGCGTTACACCACTATAGAGCACGAAAAATAGGCATATTTCGGGAATTTATCTTGACGCAATAATGAGATGAATCGAGATCTTCTTCAACTTTCCGGCAGTGCACGCTGCTCTGAAAATCTAGCGAAATCGTCTTAAAGCATCAGCGGCTGCTCGTTCAGTGGGCATTAACGCGACTTCCGTAGGGTTAATGAGATATAAAACATAAGTAATGAATTGCAAAAAAATGATTTATTCGAGTAATTTCATCACAAGATGGCGGCTGTGCAGCACTTTCCCGTCGGGGAGTTTTTTTTTTTGGAAGGGGTCCACGGCCGGAACTCTACGTCCCGTAATTTTTGATCCAGAGCCAAAAACCAAAGCTTTTTAAACTTCAAGACTATCAGCACCGGGCGTGGGTATAAGCAATTTACTAACCGTCATCATAACACGACACCGCACCGGCGGTTGGTAAACAGGTTGGGAAATGGAAACTTATCGTTTCGGTTTACAGCGAGTGTCTATATTTGGTAACATCTTCCAACCGACGCCAACGTTGCTATTCGCAGAAAGGAGGCAAAACAAAGGAAAATGTAAAAAATAGGATCTCGCGATAAATGTTATGCAGAAGTGTTCTGCGTGAATTTTGATTCGACTCGTGAAAGATTTTTATTTTAAATAAAATTATGGATTGAGCTCAATAAACAAAACTATCGGTTGTGAGACAATAAATTATTTGATTGAATTCAATAACATTTTTTAAAGTTTACAGAAATTAAAACAATTATTGAAATTAAAAGTTTATTGTAACTTTAATGAAAATATACTTTCAAACCTCGATTCACACCAATTATTTTGTCGTTTGATACAATGAACAGTATTTGTTTGTATTCAATTACCCACAGTTTTGATTATGCTGTATTTTTTCTGCGTGGAAGTAAAAATTAGTGCATCTAAGCAGCTTGGATTGAACTGGAAGATGTAGCATTATGTCAAGCTGGGCATGATGTGTCCCAGGATCCGATTGATGGGATGCTAGCAAGAAGCGGAATTTCATTGGCTTTGAAGCTTGTAAAAGCCCGAAAATTTTTATATGTGGAGGCCAATACGAAAGCTAATGATAGTGTCCAACGAAAATCGAAAATCGCTGCGATCAAATGGTGATGATTGTGGGGACTGTGGAAACTAAGATTGGAGAAGAAAGAAAATGCGTGTATTTTTCTCGCGCAAAGTTTTTAATTCAGGACCAGTAGTAAAAAGAAGATCACAACGATAATGGTTTATCACACACTCTGCAGCGCTTAGTTCAAAAAAGCTGGATTTAATTGCTAACAGGTACGCATGGCAGGACATAGATCACACCTGTTACATCATCGCCATCTCATTTCATCCGGTGGTTCATCATATTTTCGAGGGATAATATTGTGTTGTGGTGTACAGTCGTGATTCGCTGGTTGGACACTTTTTAACTGGACCGCTTTTTAGTTGGACCTCCGCTAGTTGGACCATTGTCCAACTAAAAAGCATCTGAACGTCAAAATCTCGTGCCAAATTTACTTTGACAATCAATCTGACAATATTTAGAGATAAGAACAGATGCATTTACACTGCCAACATCTCCTTTGGAGAGTTTTTGACATTCGTCAGTCGGTCCAACTAGCGAATCAAATTCGTTAGTTGGACAAGGCTGTGGCCCAACCAGCGAATCGCGACAGTATACTACCCAAGATCGCTTATTTGCCCCGTTTTCTATGGGATTTCCTATCTTCATGGGACTGACTAGCGATCATAGGCAGTATAGTGAAATGCATGAACGTGAATGCACTTGGAATTCAATACACTTAGTCTGTAAATAAGGGGAGGGCGAGAGTAGACGGAGTTGGGTGGCTGTACTTAACTTATAAAAATGATATTTTTAATACATTTTAACATTTCTAATATTGTTCTTAAAAACAGTAACACGAAATGTTAATTAACTTTATAATTTATTGTTGGACAATGAAATTGCTTGTTTCAAGACCAATTTGGTAAGCAGCGAACGTCAAAAAATTTCGAACACTCCACTGTTTAACCTACCTATGATTAAGACCCGTGTCAGGCCATGGCAAACACCTGATGATGCTTTGGCTCGTTCTAAGCACAGACAAACAAATATAACAATTCGAAGACTGATTTGGGAAATACATCGATGATATTCAAAAGAGCACATCTGAACATTACATTACATTATTGTCGCTTCAGCTCATCGCATCGATGCTAATGCATTTGACAGGCGAAGATCTAATAGAATTTCAAATTGTTTGAGTTAAAAGTTGGAGACACAGTACGCTACTTCGAATTATGAAAAAAAATCTTATCGCTGACGCTAGGAATTTGGCACTACCCCGCAGGACCGTTGTTTGAAAGCAAGATTCCGTGTTATGTCATTTGCCATACTGATAAATTGGAATCAAATTTATAATTTTTGAGCAATAACCTAGGGGCAGATCACTCTGGGAATGTATGAAAGATTTGCATCAAATTGGAAAAAATGCATTTAATTTCCATTTTTGCATCAACTTTGCACTCCCTCGCAGAAAAGTTAATTCAAAAAACGTCCTACGCTGATCCACTCTGTTTGACGTTTTGTGGAATGTAGGGCTAGTTTTTTCGTAGGGTTTTAACGTCTTACACGCAACTCAAAAGCCATTGCACGCAACGCAAAATACATAATGAATTTCTATTTTGATGGAAATAAATGCATTTAATTTCGCTGATTTGCAAAAATGCATCACAAGTGATCTGCCCCTAGGCAATAACTCATTATTTGATTCCATCTTTGGAATTACCGTATCGACGACAAAATGTTGAATTCAGTTAATATATATCTGTATTAACTTGCCACAAATTCGTGTGTACCAATTTGCTCCAGGGTACGCACTTAATGTTTATTTCTTGAAGTAGATGTAGTTGTAGTTAGTATTTCAGCTCCAGCGATACAACCGATTGTAATTAGAATTAGTTGTGTTATTGGCGCCGGAATACTACACAGTTAAGCTTTTTCGGGAAATCAGCCGGAATACGAATTACGAATACGAATTAGAACCAACCAGAATTTCCGATTGAACTTTACTTTACCCATGGGTGCACGCAAAGTTCATATATCGATTACTGGAAGCCTATTGGCCGATAGTAGCGCCGGCTAGCGGCTACTTGTTGCCAAAGGCCTTGTTTATGTTTTAAAGGCTCGCACAGAGTGAACCCAAATCTACCTATCGAACAGTCAGATGGCTACCTATCGTGCAAAGTAAACAAATATTCTTCTTTCGGAGAACATGCAAGAAATGTATTAGTTAATATCATGGCGAAATCTTTCAATCGTCGAAACAAGACACTGTATTCAGTTTGTTATGCTTTTTTGTAACAATGTAAAATAAATTACATGGAATAGTATCAAGAATAAAGTTCTATAATCCACGAAACAGTGGGTTTTCAATTCACTCCATATTAATTTATTGTGTAACTCGGTTGAAGTCACTCAAATTTACAGCAAATATTATGGGTGCCAGAAACAAAGAAGATGGCATCATTTTAGGCAGCGTTGCGCATTCCTCTGTACGGGACTCTATAATACCACAGACACTAATTGTTGTTTGCTTAAAAATGATAGTTGTTTTACCAAATACAAATATGTAAATTTGTATTTGGTTTTACACATACAATCTGAATTGGATGTCATTTATTAATAGCAAAAGAAAAATTACTTTTGGTATGGGTCAAAATCCACATTGAGGGGAAATTCCGGAGAAACTATTGTTGGTTCAGTGCAATTCACAGCAGTCACGAAAGAGTTGACGATACTCCTTTTGTTCACGAGCACTAGATGTGTTTGATGAATATTGGTTTGGAACTTCCTCTCAACGTGAATTTTGATAATTGTCTTTTAAGCACAAATCTCCGATCAACATGGGGAACGTGCTATTTGAACCAGTCGCTACTGATTCCTGATTCTAGTTCTAGGTTAGTTAGATGAGATATGATTACTATAATAACGTGCTCCGTGTATCAACCTAGGAAAACAACGCATTTTACGCAAGTTAATATTATTATTGAAGCCACATATAAAATACTATCACTTAATTATTTTTGTTTTACTGTATACTATTCTGCCCAAGTTGTACAATAATGTTTTCATTTCGAATGGTTACAGTCCAGCGTACCAAGTATTCATGAATAAGCCCACTATTCTGCGATTCAAAATTGCCTTTGAATATACTTAAAACCCAGATATGTTTACCCGGCTATGCTGTCTACAATATGACCACAGATGATGGACATTTGGGCTACAAAATTTATGTAAAAATCAGTGTAAACGTCTATTACCTGGGGTATGGCAGTTTCTCGCATACATTAACGCGCAATTTTTCTCCCATCCGAATATATTTGACTGCAGCATCTGAAGTACGTACGTCAGATGGCTTCCGTATAATTTGGTAAAACCCAACTTTCTCTGGCTTTTCAATATAGTATTAGCTCCTCTTCAAAGGCTTCGAAATACATAAAAACGAAAGCGTATTCGAAACTGATCGTTCGTATAAACTGTTTCCGCAAAACAATCGTTGAATGGTCGTAAAGATTCCTTCTCCGCAAGTTTGTTTGTAATATCTAGCATGAGATCCTTTTCATTACACTCCTGATTCAGAGCGGCCGTAGTATGTGCTTCAGACAATAACTTCTGGGTAAACATTAGTTATTAGAATTCGTTGTCCGTTCCGAACCCATAACATTTCTTAGAATTTTTATTACATATATATTTATATATCTCTATAGAGAATTTTAGCATATTTGAACAAAAAATGTCTTATTCAATTCAATAATACTATGTTTATTGCTTCAAACGGAAAAATTAATGGAATGAGCATTTTTTCCTTTGAAACAATAATTAACTTTCAATCTCAATAAACATTTCCAGTTTGAATAATTTTACAATCATTGCAATAAAATATTTTTAGAAAAGAGAACGATGTATGTTACTGAAATGGTTTTACTGAATTCAATAAATAAATGTATTTTCTTTCTAGCAATATTTTTTTCACTGAATAAAGTCCATATCATTAAAAAAAACGATTATTTTATTGCATGATTGCAAAAAAAATGTTACGTAACTATAATAACAACTACCGGTGTAAAAACAGATTATTATTTTGGCAACCTATTTACCAACGACCGGTGCGAAAACGGGTGTCTTATTGCCCCTAGGCAATAACTCATTATTTGATTCCATCTTTGGAATTACCGTATCGACGACAAAATGATGAATTCAGTTAATATATATCTGTATTAACTTGCCACAAATTCGTGTGTACCAATTTGCTCCAGGGTACGCACTTAATGTTTATTTCTTGAAGTAGATGTAGTTGTAGTTAGTATTTCAGCTCCAGCGATACAACCGATTGTAATTAGAATTAGTTGTGTTATTGGCGCCGGAATACTACACAGTTAAGCTTTTTCGGGAAATCAGCCGGAATACGAATTACGAATACGAATTAGAACCAACCAGAATTTCCGATTGAACTTTACTTTACCCATGGGTGCACGCAAAGTTCATATATCGATTACTGGAAGCCTATTGGCCGATAGTAGCGCCGGCTAGCGACTACTTGTTGCCAAAGGCCTTGTTTATGTTTTAAAGGCTCGCACAGAGTGAACCCAAATCTACCTATCGAACAGTCAGATGGCTACCTATCGTGCAAAGTAAACAAATATTCTTCTTTCGGAGAACATGCAAGAAATGTATTAGTTAGTTAATATCATGGCGAAATATTTCAATCGTCGAAACAAGACACTGTATTCAGTTTATCATGCTTTTTTGTAACAATGTAAAATAAATTACATGGAATAGTATCAAGAATAAAGTTCTATAATCCACGAAACAGTGGGTTTTCAATTCACTCCATATTAATTTATTGTGTAACTCGGTTGAAGTCACTCAAATTTACAGCAAATATTATGGGTGCCAGAAACAAAGAAGATGGCATCATTTTAGGCAGCGTTGCGCATTCCTCTGTACGGGACTCTATAATACCACAGACACTAATTGTTGTTTGCTTAAAAATGATAGTTGTTTTACCAAATACAAATATGTAAATTTGTATTTGGTTTTACACATACAATCTGAATTGGATGTCATTTATTAATAGCAAAAGAAAAATTACTTTTGGTATGGGTCAAAATCCACATTGAGGGGAAATTCCGGAGAAACTATTGTTGGTTCAGTGCAATTCACAGCAGTCACGAAAGAGTTGACGATACTCCATTTGTTCACGAGCACTAGATGTGTTTGATGAATATTGGTTTGGAACTTCCTCTCAACGTGAATTTTGATAATTGTCTTTTAAGCACAAATCTCCGATCAACATGGGGAACGTGCTATTTGAACCAGTCGCTACTGATTCCTGATTCTAGTTCTAGGTTAGTTAGATGAGATATGATTACTATAATAACGTGCTCCGTGTATCAACCTAGGAAAACAACGCCTTTTACGCAAGTTAATATTATTATTGAAGCCACATATAAAATACTATCACTTAATTATTTTTGTTTTACTGTATACTATTCTGCCCAAGTTGTACAATAATGTTTTCATTTCGAATGGTTACAGTCCAGCGTACCAAGTATTCATGAATAAGCCCACTATTCTGCGATTCAAAATTGCCTTTGAATATACTTAAAACCCAGATATGTTTACCCGGCTATGCTAGGGTTACCAACCGTCCTTATTTTAAAGGACATGTCCTTATTTTCGAGGTTTTTGGAAAGCGTCCTTATTTTAATTCAAATGTCCTTATTTTTAGTCTCAAACCTTGGCATATACAAGGTGGTTCAACATGATGTTTTTTTAACAGGGCATGCCATGTTATTGTAATTTAGTATTGTTTGCCACCACAGTATGCTCACCGTTTTCAAATTATTCAACTATATTTCGAAAATCAGCGATCTGTGAGAAATGTGTTTCGTGTACTCCGACAATAATATGGTCTACAAAATCGGCCAACTGACTCCACTATTCGCCATACAATCAAAGAGTAAAAGTTGCAATTCTCGTTATTGGATGAGTAGCGAACAAATCGACCACATCCAGCACACATTGAAGAAAAGATAGCGGCGGTGACATTCCCAAGCATCAGAAACCAGCATTACTCGCCTAATTAGCCAGATACCACTTGAAATCCGTCATCAAAAATTGGACCAGTCGAATAGATTACCTCAAGCGCCAACATGGTCAATTTATAAAATAAATTGTTTTCAAACAATAAATGGCAAAAAATGTGCTTTCGATTGACAAATAAATATTTCGCGATTTACTGAATTTTTCAAATTTTTGCGAGATCAAAAAAACGTCATGATGAATCACCTTGTATTAAATTATTCAGATCAACTTTATTCCAAGAGAATCAATTTCGATTGTCAATTTCAAATACTTCCAGCGATTGTTTTTGTTAATGAATACTCTCTGCGACTCATTCCAACCAAAAGTTCTTTTACTCAGTAACCAAAATTTGTTGGATAGCTCGATATGAGGTTTGGCCAAAGTGGTTATCTTCGTTCAATATTGGCACTACACCATATAAATTTGTCCCAGATCAACTGCTGGAAAATAAGCCAGAATCCCAGAATTGTTTCAGTATTCTGGCTCAAGTGACAAATGATTCAGGCTCAAATTCCGAATAGATTTGGCAGGGATTTAATTTGCTTAATTTGCTCTTAGTCCATTTGGTAACCCTAGGCTATGCTGTCTACAATATGACCACAGCTGATGGACATTTGGGCTACAAAATTTATGTAAAAATCAGTGTAAACGTCTATTACCTGGGGTATGGCAGTTTCTCACATACATTAACGCGCAATTTTTCTCCCATCCGAATATATTTGACTGCAGCATCTGAAGTACGTACGTAACCCAACTTTCTCTGGCTTTTCAATATAGTATTAGCTCCTCTTCAAAGGCTTCGAAATACATAAAAACGAAAGCGTATTCGAAACTGATCGTTCGTATAAACTGTTTCCGCAAAACAATCGTTGAATGGTCGTAAAGATTCCTTCTCCGCAAGTTTGTTTGTAATATCTAGCATGAGATCCTTTTCATTACACTCCTGATTCAGAGCGGCCGTAGTATGTGCTTCAGACAATAACTTCTGGGTAAACATTAGTTATTAGAATTCGTTGTCCGTTCCGAACCCATAACATTTCTTAGAATTTTTATTGCATATATATTTATATATCTCTATAGAGAATTTTAGCATATTTGAACAAAAAATGTCTTATTCAATTCAATAATACTATGTTTATTGCTTCAAACGGAAAAATTAATGGAATGAGCATTTTTTCCTTTGAAACAATAATTAACTTTTAATCTCAATAAACATTTCCAGTTTGAATAATTTTACAATCATTGCAATAAAATATTTTTAGAAAAGAGAACGATGTATGTTACTGAAATGGTTTTACTGAATTCAATAAATAAATGTATTTTCTTTCTAGCAATATTTTTTTCACTGAATAAAGTCCATATCATTAAAAAAAACGATTATTTTATTGCATGATTGCAAAAAAAATGTTACGTAACTATAATAACAACTACCGGTGTAAAAACAGATTATTATTTTGGCAACCTATTTACCAACGACCGGTGCGAAAACGGGTGTCTAAATAAAATATTATCGTTTAGCGTAATCAAAATACACACGCATTTGCTTACGCACCGGTGCTGATAGTCTTAGAACGACAGCAAGCGGCGTTCGTAAGATTTTTTCTATGTCTTGATTTTTCGCGAAATGGCACATTTTTAGTCGCTGAAAATGTGTTAAAAATCTACACAAAATTGCTTATAAAAAATTATGCAATGAAAAAATTAAATCCCCCTTACATCGCTGGAGAAAGTAATCTTGAACATACTGTAAAAATTTTAGGCTGATCAAAAATCATTTGTTCGAGTTACATTTCCGGCCAGATAAAAAAAAATTATTTCGAGAAAAACACGGTTAACGTTTTTAGTATACTCAGGGTATACATAATCAATCAATCAAAATAAGTTAAATTACCATTGAGTTATTCAGTCGAACAAAAAAATAGGCCGGTCCTAATGTGGATGTACAAATCCCGTCTTACATCTGTTATACGATTATTCTGATACTACAGATCATTATAAAAAAATTGTTTATACCAGCCGATACCTTGATACGTAAAACGTTTTCCTTCTTTGCCCCTAGGCTCGAATACTTCAGGTTTCCCACGGTAGTGTAACAACACTCTATAAACTCGTAAGTAGGGTTCGTCGCGGTGCGGATGTGGGCGGTAAATGAATAGCCCGCACCACAACCGCAAAAAAATAATAAAATCGCACCGCTTACCGCAACCGCATTGCATTTACCACACCGCACCACGCGGTAATGCGGTAAATGGGGTAAAAATGATGTATTTTAAAAATCGTGCTGAAAAATTATTCATTTATTTTGTATAGCCATTTATAGTAAAATGTTATTCTTATTTACACGAGAATTATCTTTGACGGACTCCTCAGAATGTAACATTTATGAAAATATTCAACTTTGCAAGTTTTATCAAGAGGGGTAAGGGTTTTGGAGTAAAAAAAACACCTTTTCTCGATTTTTAAAACTTTGCGTGAAGCGAACTGATCAAAACTTTTGTACATTATAGTATATCATTTCAATAACATGATGTAAAAGACGACTCGGTGACGAATCTTTTTGTAGGACTTCTCTGGAAAAACATGATTTGCGGTGTTACATGCCATTCAAAAACTACTTAACCAATTTCTTTCAAACTTTGTATACAGATTCCATGTAAAAATACCTAACTCCTACGTTAAAGTTTCGAGATAAATTTTCAAGTAAAGCAAAAACTGTCCAAACTATGCAAAATTTGGCATCTGGGCTAACTTTGACACTTGTCACAATATGAAGGAAGACCTTGAGGAAGACTTTGAGAAACACAAAAAAATCGCAATGCTCTACACTAACTTCGAAAACTTTACTTTCAAAAAGTTACAAAATACTCCTAACTGAAAAATATTATTTGTTAATTTGGTAGAAAATATTCCCAGTTGGACGAACAACGGAGGCACGCGAAAAAAAATTCCTCCAAATTCGTTTGGTTTGATGATGATAATTACATTCTTTAAATTGTTTTTAAGTCGTAGTATCATTAGTTCATCTCTATGTTCTCTAAATTAATCAAAATTCACAGTTGAGAAAATGTCGATTCGATTCATAATTCCACGATTACCAAGAGGAATCAGGAGGAATGATGCATTTTGTAATTGGATTTGACAGTAAAATTCAATTGTTTTTCAATGATTGGATTTTGCGTTTTATGTTCAAAAAGGTTCGTTTGTAAATTTTTTCTTTGAAGTATAAAATAAAGAGTTCTAAAAATATGTCGTAAAAATAATGGTGCCAAATTATATTGGACACAGCTTATAGATTTTATTTCTTAGTAACAGTATGTTTTATCATATTTGAATGACCAAAATGTAAAAAATCAAGTAGCGATAGGTCGAACACAGATTATATTCGGATTTCTTTTCAAATCATTGTCAAGTCTATGGAAATTAGAGCAATTAAATTTTTATCATGTTTCTCTATTGTAGGGTAATAAATAAATCTCGAACGTTCTGACAGAGAGATGTTCCTAATATATTCATTAATATTCATTCAGAAAATAAATCTAGTTGCGTCCTTCACAAGTGGTAAAAGTAATAGTTTTAATTCACTTTTTAATGCAGACTGCAGACTTTATCAATTATTTTTTGAAGTGCGGTTGCGATAATACCGCGCGGTAAAAGCTCTTTCCCGCACCGCATCCGCGGGAAAAAAGTATCTCACCGCACCGCAGCTTTTGCGGTGCGAGTGTGGTAAATACGGTAATTACCGCAACCGCGACGAACCCTACTCGTAAGCTTTACCAAGCAACTTATACCTTCAGTAGAAAATCATATAAGTTTGAAATAAGCCGCCACCATCCACACAACACAACGCAACAACCTGTGCAAATTAAATCAATCTCGCCCGCACTGCCGCTTCTAAGACGAAAACAAACCAAAGATCACACGCCAGTGAATACACGTCAGTGAATACACCACAGCGACGCTGGGGCGCGCGCGGTGGCGAATTTATCTGAGCGCGCCACAGAAAATTTCAAGAGCTCCTCTCCACACTCTAGATCGTTCCAGTGTTGGGTGTATGAAAATTTACCTCTGCCATCAACGTGCGCTTACACACATCAAATACGGTGGTGTATATGAACGAAAGAGAAGCGCTCTCGTTTTGCTTGCCAGAGTTTGGGGAGTAATTTCAATTTCTCTTTACTGCACAGAGGATAGGCACATCACTGGTTAAGGGTTTGTATGTTGCAGATAGAGAAAATACTAAAATTTTCAACACAATATTACAAAAGCTTATTAAACATGTTACCCTCATAAATTTGTGAAAATTATAAACTATTCGAAATTGTTAATAGTTTTATTTTTCATTAAACTGTGATTTTTTTTATAAATAGTGACCTCGCTTCACAACGCAGTTTATTTTTCATGGCTTGCGGTGAGCACGATCTCTCGAATTGCTGAGTTGAAAATTATGGAATAGAAGTTAATTTTTAGTATTCTTTACAGATTTAACTCGCCGGGAAATGGCTCTGAATGAGACTGAGACGACTGGTACCTTAAGACGATTTCGCTAGATTTTCGCAAGTGACGGAAGGTTATCGAAAAGTTTCGTGAAAATGAAAATCCCACAAATGATAATTTTCCCAAACAGTTCGGTTTCGAGAGGTTTTTATTTGTTCTCTGGCATTAGGATTAGCGATAATAATTCAAGTCAAGGACACTACTGGGAAGTCACTTTTAGAAAAAGTCGATGTCGAAGTAAAGTTTGAACTATGCACGCATGCACTTCAGAGGTAGCGTGATATCAGGAGTTGCGATTTCATTTCTTAGTTCTCAGTCGCGTTGGAAATTTGATTAAAGTATTAACTTCAAATCGATTAAAAAAAATCGATTTTTTGGCTCAGCACAATATATAACCCCTTTAGGAAAATTCAGTTTTCCCACCACAATGCATTGATTGAGGAATTTAGATATTTTATTAACAGAGCATTAGGAATAATTCGTTTGTATGCCTATTTTATGGGCCACTTTTTCGCTTTCCCATTAATTTGGTTTGAGATTTCTAGCACTGATGTTGTCCTATACTGATTTGAGCGATTCTCTGAGTCCTGACACTATCCCATGTTGTATGTGTTATCAAAAACATCGCGATGCATCAAATTCTAAATGTTCTCAAACGATTTAATATCTGAAGAGAGTGATAAGAGTTATAGGAAATGTCTCATCACACTGTTAGGTGGATTAAACGCGTTTTTACTCATAAAATGGTGAAATTTTTCGTGAAAAATAGCATTTTTATTTTAAGGTTGAACAGAGAAACGTTCAAAAATCGAAAACGAAAAAAGCAGTTTTTTTCCACACCGTTTGTTAGATCTTCATGAAAATCAATCAGCAGTACTGTAACAATATTCTGCATAAGCTAATTGATTTTCTTGTAAATCAAACAAACGGTGTAGAAAGAACTACTTTTTTCGTTTTCGATTTTTGTCTGTTTCTCTGTGCAACCTTAATTTAGTAAAAATCCCCTTAAGGTTGGACACCTTGGTTGGACACTTTTTAACTGGACCGCTTTTTAGTTGGACCTCCGCTAGTTGGACCATTGTCCAACTAAAAAGCATCTGAACGTCAAAATCTCGTGCCAAATTTACTTTGACAATCAATCTGACAATATTTAGAGATAAGAACAGATGCATTTACACTGCCAACATCTCCTTTGGAGAGTTTTTGACATTCGTCAGTCGGTCCAACTAGCGAATCAAATTCAAAAGGCTGTGGCCCAACCAGCGAATCACGACAGTATACTACCCAAGATCGCTTATTTGCCCCGTTTTCTATGGGATTTCCTATCTTCATGGGACTGACTTGCGATCATAGGCAGTATAGTGAAATGCATGAACGTGAATGCACTTGGAATTCAATACACTTAGTCTGTAAATAAGGGGAGGGCGAGAGTAGACGGAGTTGGGTGGCTGTACTTAACTTATAAAAATGATATTTTTAATACATTTTAACATTTCTAATATTGTTCTTAAAAACAGTAACACGAAATGTTAATTAACTTTATAATTTATTGTTGGACAATGAAATTGCTTGTTTCAAGACCAATTTGGTAAGCAGCGAACGTCAAAAAATTTCGAACGCTCCACTGTTTAACCTACCTATGATTAAGACCCGTGTCAGGCCATGGCAAACACCTGATGATGCTTTGGCTCGTTCTAAGCACAGACAAACAAATATAACAATTCGAAGACTGATTTGGGAAATACATCGATGATATTCAAAAGAGCACATCTGAACATTACATTACATTATTGTCGCTTCAGCTCATCGCATCGATGCTAATGCATTTGACAGGCGAAGATCTAATAGAATTTCAAATTGTTTGAGTTAAAAGTTGGAGACACAGTACGCTACTTCGAATTATGAAAACAAATCTTATCGCTGACGCTAGGAATTTGGCACTACCCCGCAGGACCGTTGTTTGAAAGCAAGATTCCGTGTTATGTCATTTGCCATACTGATAAATTGGAATCAAATTTATAATTTTTGAGCAATAACCTAGGGGCAGATCACTCTGGGAATGTATGAAAGAATTGCATCAAATTGGAAAAAATGCATTTAATTTCCATTTTTGCATCAACTTTGCACTCCCTCGCAGAAAAGTTAATTCAAAAAACGTCCTACGCTGATCCACTCTGTTTGACGTTTTGTGGAATGTAGGGCTAGTTTTTTCGTAGGGTTTTAACGTCTTACACGCAACTCAAAAGCCATTGCACGCAACGCAAAATACATAATGAATTTCTATTTTGATGGAAATAAATGCATTTAATTTCGCTGATTTGCAAAAATGCATCACAAGTGATCTGCCCCTAGGCAATAACTCATTATTTGATTCCATCTTTGGAATTACCGTATCGACGACAAAATGTTGAATTCAGTTAATATATATCTGTATTAACTTGCCACAAATTCGTGTGTACCAATTTGCTCCAGGGTACGCACTTAATGTTTATTTCTTGAAGTAGATGTAGTTGTAGTTAGTATTTCAGCTCCAGCGATACAACCGATTGTAATTAGAATTAGTTGTGTTATTGGCGCCGGAATACTACACAGTTAAGCTTTTTCGGGAAATCAGCCGGAATACGAATTACGAATACGAATTAGAACCAACCAGAATTTCCGATTGAACTTTACTTTACCCATGGGTGCACGCAAAGTTCATATATCGATTACTGGAAGCCTATTGGCCGATAGTAGCGCCGGCTAGCGGCTACTTGTTGCCAAAGGCCTTGTTTATGTTTTAAAGGCTCGCACAGAGTGAACCCAAATCTACCTATCGAACAGTCAGATGGCTACCTATCGTGCAAAGTAAACAAATATTCTTCTTTCGGAGAACATGCAAGAAATGTATTAGTTAGTTAATATCATGGCGAAATAATTTCAATCGTCGAAACAAGACACTGTATTCAGTTTGTTATGCTTTTTTGTAACAATGTAAAATAAATTACATGGAATAGTATCAAGAATAAAGTTCTATAATCCACGAAACAGTGGGTTTTCAATTCACTCCATATTAATTTATTGTGTAACTCGGTTGAAGTCACTCAAATTTACAGCAAATATTATGGGTGCCAGAAACAAAGAAGATGGCATCATTTTAGGCAGCGTTGCGCATTCCTCTGTACGGGACTCTATAATACCACAGACACTAATTGTTGTTTGCTTAAAAATGATAGTTGTTTTACCAAATACAAATATGTAAATTTGTATTTGGTTTTACACATACAATCTGAATTGGATGTCATTTATTAATAGCAAAAGAAAAATTACTTTTGGTATGGGTCAAAATCCACATTGAGGGGAAATTCCGGAGAAACTATTGTTGGTTCAGTGCAATTCACAGCAGTCACGAAAGAGTTGACGATACTCCTTTTGTTCACGAGCACTAGATGTGTTTGATGAATATTGGTTTGGAACTTCCTCTCAACGTGAATTTTGATAATTGTCTTTTAAGCACAAATCTCCGATCAACATGGGGAACGTGCTATTTGAACCAGTCGCTACTGATTCCTGATTCTAGTTCTAGGTTAGTTAGATGAGATATGATTACTATAATAACGTGCTCCGTGTATCAACCTAGGAAAACAACGCATTTTACGCAAGTTAATATTATTATTGAAGCCACATATAAAATACTATCACTTAATTATTTTTGTTTTACTGTATACTATTCTGCCCAAGTTGTACAATAATGTTTTCATTTCGAATGGTTACAGTCCAGCGTACCAAGTATTCATGAATAAGCCCACTATTCTGCGATTCAAAATTGCCTTTGAATATACTTAAAACCCAGATATGTTTACCCGGCTATGCTGTCTACAATATGACCACAGCTGATGGACATTTGGGCTACAAAATTTATGTAAAAATCAGTGTAAACGTCTATTACCTGGGGTATGGCAGTTTCTCGCATACATTAACGCGCAATTTTTCTCCCATCCGAATATATTTGACTGCAGCATCTGAAGTACGTACGTCAGATGGCTTCCGTATAATTTGGTAAAACCCAACTTTCTCTGGCTTTTCAATATAGTATTAGCTCCTCTTCAAAGGCTTCGAAATACATAAAAACGAAAGCGTATTCGAAACTGATCGTTCGTATAAACTGTTTCCGCAAAACAATCGTTGAATGGTCGTAAAGATTCCTTCTCCGCAAGTTTGTTTGTAATATCTAGCATGAGATCCTTTTCATTACACTCCTGATTCAGAGCGGCCGTAGTATGTGCTTCAGACAATAACTTCTGGGTAAACATTAGTTATTAGAATTCGTTGTCCGTTCCGAACCCATAACATTTCTTAGAATTTTTATTACATATATATTTATATATCTCTATAGAGAATTTTAGCATATTTGAACAAAAAATGTCTTATTCAATTCAATAATACTATGTTTATTGCTTCAAACGGAAAAATTAATGGAATGAGCATTTTTTCCTTTGAAACAATAATTAACTTTCAATCGCAATAAACATTTCCAGTTTGAATAATTTTACAATCATTGCAATAAAATATTTTTAGAAAAGAGAACGATGTATGTTACTGAAATGGTTTTACTGAATTCAATAAATAAATGTATTTTCTTTCTAGCAATATTTTTTTCACTGAATAAAGTCCATATCATTAAAAAAAAACGATTATTTTATTGCATGATTGCAAAAAAAATGTTACGTAACTATAATAACAACTACCGGTGTAAAAATAGATTATTATTTTGGCAACCTATTTACCAACGACCGGTGCGAAAACGGGTGTCTTATTGCCCCTAGGCAATAACTCATTATTTGATTCCATCTTTGGAATTACCGTATCGACGACAAAATGATGAATTCAGTTAATATATATCTGTATTAACTTGCCACAAATTCGTGTGTACCAATTTGCTCCAGGGTACGCACTTAATGTTTATTTCTTGAAGTAGATGTAGTTGTAGTTAGTATTTCAGCTCCAGCGATACAACCGATTGTAATTAGAATTAGTTGTGTTATTGGCGCCGGAATACTACACAGTTAAGCTTTTTCGGGAAATCAGCCGGAATACGAATTACGAATACGAATTAGAACCAACCAGAATTTCCGATTGAACTTTACCCATGGGTGCACGCAAAGTTCATATATCGATTACTGGAAGCCTATTGGCCGATAGTAGCGCCGGCTAGCGGCTACTTGTTGCCAAAGGCCTTGTTTATGTTTTAAAGGCTCGCACAGAGTGAACCCAAATCTACCTATCGAACAGTCAGATGGCTACCTATCGTGCAAAGTAAACAAATATTCTTCTTTCGGAGAACATGCAAGAAATGTATTAGTTAGTTAATATCATGGCGAAATATTTCAATCGTCGAAACAAGACACTGTATTCAGTTTATTATGCTTTTTTGTAACAATGTAAAATAAATTACATGGAATAGTATCAAGAATAAAGTTCTATAATCCACGAAACAGTGGGTTTTCAATTCACTCCATATTAATTTATTGTGTAACTCGGTTGAAGTCACTCAAATTTACAGCAAAAATTATGGGTGCCAGAAACAAAGAAGATGGCATCATTTTAGGCAGCGTTGCGCATTCCTCTGTACGGGACTCTATAATACCACAGACACTAATTGTTGTTTGCTTAAAAATGATAGTTGTTTTACCAAATACAAATATGTAAATTTGTATTTGGTTTTACACATACAATCTGAATTGGATGTCATTTATTAATAGCAAAAGAAAAATTACTTTTGGTATGGGTCAAAATCCACATTGAGGGGAAATTCCGGAGAAACTATTGTTGGTTCAGTGCAATTCACAGCAGTCACGAAAGAGTTGACGATACTCCATTTGTTCACGAGCACTAGATGTGTTTGATGAATATTGGTTTGGAACTTCCTCTCAACGTGAATTTTGATAATTGTCTTTTAAGCACAAATCTCCGATCAACATGGGGAACGTGCTATTTGAACCAGTCGCTACTGATTCCTGATTCTAGTTCTAGGTTAGTTAGATGAGATATGATTACTATAATAACGTGCTCCGTGTATCAACCTAGGAAAACAACGCATTTTACGCAAGTTAATATTATTATTGAAGCCACATATAAAATACTATCACTTAATTATTTTTGTTTTACTGTATACTATTCTGCCCAAGTTGTACAATAATGTTTTCATTTCGAATGGTTACAGTCCAGCGTACCAAGTATTCATGAATAAGCCCACTATTCTGCGATTCAAAATTGCCTTTGAATATACTTAAAACCCAGATATGTTTACCCGGCTATGCTAGGGTTACCAACCGTCCTTATTTTAAAGGACATGTCCTTATTTTCGAGGTTTTCGGAAAGCGTCCTTATTTTAATTCAAATGTCCTTATTTTTAGTCTCAAACCTTGGCATATACAAGGTGGTTCAACATGATGTTTTTTTTTAACAGGGCATGCCATGTTATTGTAACTTAGTATTGTTTGCCACCACAGTATGCTCACCGTTTTCAAATTATTCAACTATATTTCGAAAATCAGCGATCTGTGAGAAATGTGTTTCGTGTACTCCGACAATAATATGGTCTACAAAATCGGCCAACTGACTCCACTATTCGCCATACAATCAAAGAGTAAAAGTTGCAATTCTCGTTATTGGATGAGTAGCGAACAAATCGACCACATCCAGCACACATTGAAGAAAAGATAGCGGCGGTGACATTCCCAAGCATCAGAAACCAGCATTACTCGCCTAATTAGCCAGATACCACTTGAAATCCGTCATCAAAAATTGGACCAGTCGAATAGATTACCTCAAGCGCCAACATGGTCAATTTATAAAATAAATTGTTTTCAAACAATAAATGGCAAAAAATGTGCTTTCGATTGACAAATAAATATTTCGCGATTTACTGAATTTTTCAAATTTTTGCGAGATCAAAAAAACGTCATGATGAATCACCCTGTATTAAATTATTCAGATCAACTTTATTCCAAGAGAATCAATTTCGATTGTCAATTTCAAATACTTCCAGCTCGATATGAGGTTTGGCCAAAGTGGTTATCTTCGTTCAATATTGGCACTACACCATATAAATTTGTCCCAGATCAACTGCTGGAAAATAAGCCAGAATCCCAGAATTGTTTCAGTATTCTGGCTCAAGTGACAAATGATTCAGGCTCAAATTCCGAATAGATTTGGCAGGGATTTAATTTGCTTAATTTGCTCTTAGTCCATTTGGTAACCCTAGGCTATGCTGTCTACAATATGACCACAGCTGATGGACATTTGGGCTACAAAATTTATGTAAAAATCAGTGTAAACGTCTATTACCTGGGGTATGGCAGTTTCTCACATACATTAACGCGCAATTTTTCTCCCATCCGAATATATTTGACTGCAGCATCTAAAGTACGTACGTCAGATGGCTTCCGTATAATTTGGTAAAACCCAACTTTCTCTGGCTTTTCAATATAGTATTAGCTCCTCTTCAAAGGCTTCGAAATACATAAAAACGAAAGCGTATTCGAAACTGATCGTTCGTATAAACTGTTTCCGCAAAACAATCGTTGAATGGTCGTAAAGATTCCTTCTCCGCAAGTTTGTTTGTAATATCTAGCATGAGATCCTTTTCATTACACTCCTGATTCAGAGCGGCCGTAGTATGTGCTTCAGACAATAACTTCTGGGTAAACATTAGTTATTAGAATTCGTTGTTCGTTCCGAACCCATAACATTTCTTAGAATTTTTATTACATATATATTTATATATCTCTATAGAGAATTTTAGCATATTTGAACAAAAAATGTCTTATTCAATTCAATAATACTATGTTTATTGCTTCAAACGGAAAAATTAATGGAATGAGCATTTTTTCCTTTGAAACAATAATTAACTTTTAATCTCAATAAACATTTCCAGTTTGAATAATTTTACAATCATTGCAATAAAATATTTTTAGAAAAGAGAACGATGTATGTTACTGAAATGGTTTTACTGAATTCAATAAATAAATGTATTTTCTTTCTAGCAATATTTTTTTCACTGAATAAAGTCCATATCATTAAAAAAAACGATTATTTTATTGCATGATTGCAAAAAAAATGTTACGTAACTATAATAACAACTACCGGTGTAAAAACAGATTATTATTTTGGCAACCTATTTACCAACTACCGGTGCGAAAACGGGTGTCTAAATAAAATATTATCGTTTAGCGTAATCAAAATACACACGCATTTGCTTACGCACCGGTGCTGATAGTCTTAGAACGACAGCAAGCGGCGTTCGTAAGATTTTTTCTATGTCTTGATTTTTCGCGAAATGGCACATTTTTAGTCGCTGAAAATGTGTTAAAAATCTACACAAAATTGCTTATAAAAAATTATGCAATGAAAAAATTAAATCCCCCTTACATCGCTGGAGAAAGTAATCTTGAACATACTGTAAAAATTTTAGGCTGATCAAAAATCATTTGTTCGAGTTACATTTCCGGCCAGATAAAAAAAAATTATTTCGAGAAAAACACGGTTAACGTTTTTAGTATACTCAGGGTATACATAATCAATCAATCAAAATAAGTTAAATTACCATTGAGTTATTCAGTCGAACAAAAAAATAGGCCGGTCCTAATGTGGATGTACAAATCCCGTCTTACATCTGTTATACGATTATTCTGATACTACAGATCATTATAAAAACATTGTTTATACCAGCCGATACCTTGATACGTAAAACGTTTTTCTTCTTTGCCCCTAGGCTCGAATACTTCAGGTTTCCCACGGTAGTGTAACAACACTCTATAAACTCGTAAGTAGGGTTCGTCGCGGTGCGGATGTGGGCGGTAAATGAATAGCCCGCACCACAACCGCAAAAAAATAATAAAATCGCACCGCTTACCGCAACCGCATTGCATTTACCACACCGCACCACGCGGTAATGCGGTAAATGGGGTAAAAATGATGTATTTTAAAAATCGTGCTGAAAAATTATTCATTTATTTTGTATAGCCATTTATAGTAAAATGTTATTCTTATTTACACGAGAATTATCTTTGACGGACTCCTCAGAATGTAACATTTATGAAAATATTCAACTTTGCAAGTTTTATCAAGAGGGGTAAGGGTTTTGGAGTAAAAAAAACACCTTTTCTCGATTTTTAAAACTTTGCGTGAAGCGAACTGATCAAAACTTTTGTACATTATAGTATATCATTTCAATAACATGATGTAAAAGACGACTCGGTGACGAATCTTTTTGTAGGACTTCTCTGGAAAAACATGATTTGCGGTGTTACATGCCATTCAAAAACTACTTAACCAATTTCTTTCAAACTTTGTATACAGATTCCATGTAAAAATACCTAACTCCTACGTTAAAGTTTCGAGATAAATTTTCAAGTAAAGCAAAAACTGTCCAAACTATGCAAAATTTGGCATCTGGGCTAACTTTGACACTTGTCACAATATGAAGGAAGACCTTGAGGAAGACTTTGAGAAACACAAAAAAATCGCAATGCTCTACACTAACTTCGAAAACTTTACTTTCAAAAAGTTACAAAATACTCCTAACTGAAAAATATTATTTGTTAATTTGGTAGAAAATATTCCCAGTTGGACGAACAACGGAGGCACGCGAAAAAAAAATCCTCCAAATTCGTTTGGTTTGATGATGATAATTACATTCTTTAAATTGTTTTTAAGTCGTAGTATCATTAGTTCATCTCTATGTTCTCTAAATTAATCAAAATTCACAGTTGAGAAAATGTTGATTCGATTCACAATTCCACGATTACCAAGAGGAATCAGGAGGAATGATGCATTTTGTAATTGGATTTGACAGTAAAATTCAATTGTTTTTCAATGATTGGATTTTGCGTTTTATGTTCAAAAAGGTTCGTTTGTAAATTTTTTCTTTGAAGTATAAAATAAAGAGTTCTAAAAATATGTCGTAAAAATAATGGTGCCAAATTATATTGGACACAGCTTATAGATTTTATTTCTTAGTAACAGTATGTTTTATCATATTTGAATGACCAAAATGTAAAAAATCAAGTAGCGATAGGTCGAACACAGATTATATTCGGATTTCTTTTCAAATCATTGTCAAGTCTATGGAAATTAGAGCAATTAAATTTTTATCATGTTTCTCTATTGTAGGGTAATAAATAAATCTCGAACGTTCTGACAGAGAGATGTTCCTAATATATTCATTAATATTCATTCAGAAAATAAATCTAGTTGCGTCCTTCACAAATGGTAAAAGTAATAGTTTTAATTCAGTTTTTAATGCAGACTGCAGACTTTATCAATTATTTTTTGAAGTGCGGTTGCGATAATACCGCGCGGTAAAAGCTCTTTCCCGCACCGCATCCGCGGGAAAAAAGTATCTCACCGCACCGCAGCTTTTGCGGTGCGAGTGTGGTAAATACGGTAATTACCGCAACCGCGACGAACCCTACTCGTAAGCTTTACCAAGCAACTTATACCTTCAGTAGAAAATCATATAAGTTTGAAATAAGCCACCACCATCCACACAACACAACGCAACAACCTGTGCAAATTAAATCAATCTCGCCCGCACTGCCGCTTCACAATTCAGTTTTCCCACCACAATGCATTGATTGAGGAATTTAGATATTTTATTAACAGAGCATTAGGAATAATTCGTTTGTATGCCTATTTTATGGGCCACTTTTTCGCTTTCCCATTAATTTGGTTTGAGATTTCTAGCACTGATGTTGTCCTATACTGATTTGAGCGATTCTCTGAGTCCTGACACTATCCCATGTTGTATGTGTTATCAAAAACATCGCGATGCATCAAATTCTAAATGTTCTCAAACGATTTAATATCTGAAGAGAGTGATAAGAGTTATAGGAAATGTCTCATCACACTGTTAGGTGGATTAAACGCGTTTTTACTCATAAAATGGTGAAATTTTTCGTGAAAAATAGCATTTTTATTTTAAGGTTGAACAGAGAAACGTTCAAAAATCGAAAACGAAAAAAGCAGTTTTTTTCCACACCGTTTGTTAGATCTTCATAAAAATCAATCAGCAGTACTGTAACAATATTCTGCATAAGCTAATTGATTTTCTTGTAAATCTAACAAACGGCGTAGAAAGAACTACTTTTTTCGTTTTCGATTTTTGTCTGTTTCTCTGTGCAACCTCAATTTAGTAAAAATCCCCTTAAGGTTCAACAGAGAACTCCTCAATAAGCGGCCATCTTGGAAAACGAAAACAGCAGTTTTTTATTCATTTCGTTTATTTGATAGGCACAAATGCATTAGCTTGGCGGTGCCAAATTCTTTTGTTTTTACATTTTGGATATTTTAAAACTAGGAGGTTACAATGTTGAAAAATTTTACAGCTACCTTAAGACTAGAAATAAGATTCTATATACAAAAGAGGGGGCAAAAAAAAATTTTTTTTATGAAAAATTTTAAAACAAGGAATTCAATATATTAAACCTGTTCTAATGACCCTGCCACTTCTAGTTTTCCGATCTGTTTACTTCACATCCTTGCTCTCACTTGAGTACTATGGCTCTAAGTTTCATAACTTTCCCTACCCAGTAATCTCTAGCTAATTGAATGTCGTTAAAACGTAAAAAAAGAAAATGTGACTAACATAGTCGAAATAAAAAAAGGAAAAATCACTAGGGATACAATTCTATTTACAAGATGGGGGACAATAGTTTTAACAAAGAGGTAAAATTACAAATATCTAAAAACTAGGAATACGGAATACAAATTTGATTTTTTATCGGAGACTTATGCTTGGTCAACATATTCAGAGGGGGGATTATTTCCAAAATCGGTGTAGGAGCAGTTGTATCAAGGACAGGGGAGAGAATGCGTAGATGATGACCGGGAGAGAAGAGCAAAACTTGCAACTTTCGGACAAACGGGAGATCAGCGAAACCAATTAGCGCCTCAGTCTAGTAGGTCGGATTGGCGGATGGTATTCTTCGGACCCGCGGGGAATCCTTCAAATCATCGGACCTCGAGTCGCTCTCGGTTCAGTTTCCGTAGTGGTAAGGGCGACGGCGGTTACATAGTGGCAGTCTGGAGCTGATCGGTTCCACACGGCAGGAGGAAACTTCTAAAAACGAGAAATAAAAATTTAAGGGTTGTGTACAAGACACGACCACGATGACATTAAAAATGCAGCCAGTTTTATGAGCAAGCAATATTATCCGTGGCCAAATTAAAATCTTAATGCCATCGACTGTTTCAGAACTACACACAGGCATGCTTTTCTTCACTAGAGATAATTGTTGAATTTTTAAATTAAAATTGATAATCTGTAGTTTGACAAATTCAAGTTCTAAAAAAGTTTTATTCCAATCCCCGAAATGTGAACATAAATTAATAATGCTCACAAACAAAACCTTACATCTATCTTTAAATACCTGCTATCAAATTAAATGTTTGCAAGCGCGATAGAAAAATAACTGGTCATAAATCAAATTATTCGTAAACGAAGAAAGTTTAACATATGCATCTTTATATATTCGGTGGTTTAATTAACATTAGCTCTGAAATGTTCTATATGTGGGGTGCATTGATGGAATCCTGAAAAGGACTATTTGTGGGATCCACAAACACGCGTGCTATGGAACAAAAAGTACTAAACTAACTAAGGGCTTTTGGTTTAACAAAAATAACATGCAGAATGGAACAAACTTACATCAGATAAATATTTCGAAATGAAAAGAAACAACCTTTCCCTTCAGCATCTAATATGAAATACTGATAGCTTGAAACGTGACAATGGCTTTTATCATTTTCGCACTGATGATGGAAGGACTTCCTTCATGCAGAATAACGAAAAAATATTTGCGGATTTTTCACATCCTCCAATTTCTATAATATTGCAGACCTTTGGATTTGGTTTGGTTTTCGCCAATTTCAGCATGGCAATATACTTTTAACTAACTGTACATTTTTGTATTGTTTCGGAAGGATAATATTAAACAAATCACTGATTGTTGTAAGGTTGTCAATGTACGCGCAAGCAAAACGTAACGAATATAAACGGCGAAATTAGGTTATCGCAGTCATTGTCTGGAATTTTTCAAATTTGTTCATCTTTGTTGGTTATAGTCCTGAAAAGGGCTTTTAATTTACAAAAATAACATGCGAAATGGAACAATCAGTCAGCCGCAACTACGGTTTGCCGTCTGTTCCAGCCGCGCGCTACTTACATCGGATAAATAATTAAAATTGGAAAGAAACAAACAACCTTCCCCTTCAGCAGATAATTTGAAATACTGACAGTTTGAAACGTGACATCGGCTTTTATCACTTTCGCATTGTTGATAGAAGGACTGCCTTCATGCAGAATAACGAAAAAAATATTTGCGGATTCTTTTTAGTACGGCTTTCGCTAGTTAGCAGTGTTGCCACATCCTCCAATTTTCTGAAACATTGCAGAATTTTGGATTATGTTTCCGAAAGATTATATTTAATAAATCACAGGTTTTCACCAATTTCAGCCTGGAAATGTACTTTAAGAAGCTTAAATTTAATTTAAACAAATGACAGATTGTTGCAAATTTCAGATTGTCGATATACGCGCAAGCTACAAATAACGAATATAAACTGCGCAATTGGATTATCGCTGTCAATGATTGGAAATATTCCAATTTGTTCTTTATTGTTATAGTCTGTAAAAGGACTTTTAATTTAACAATAATAACATGCAGAATGGAACAATTATTCAGCTTTAACTGAGGTTTGCCAACTCTTCCAGCCGCGCGCTATTTCCCAGTTAAACTCATTCCGGAACCGGTTCGGATTTATGAATGGAGTCATTATGGATTCCAAATCAAATGCAACAACCGATTCCGACTCAGAATCGGTTGTTGCATTTGATTTGGAATCCATAATGACTCCATTCAGGATTCCGAATCAAATTCCGAATGGTTTGACCGGGTTACATCGGATCACCCCCAGCGGTAGCAGTGATCGAATGCAGCACTCATCGCAGCGCATTGTCAACATGCATGACTGCTACTGCTGTTCTTTACGGCCCGACGTTCGAAGGGAGAATGAAGTCGCTCAAGGAATGACATTCTTTAAATAGTCGAGGATGACGTCATTCATAGAAGCGTAGTGTGCTGGGTGCTCCAATCTGTCGTACGAGTCGCTATAGGCACGATGTTACTTGTCTGGCAAAACAGCAACAACTGATTCAAACAGGCACGCGGCACATTTATTTATAACTTTTCGTGCTCGTTTGAATCACTAAGCTGCTCCCTATCGACGGCGCTGCCGGGGATAGTTTGACTGATGTATGGGAATTTTCACGTTTTCGAGATCTGTTCATTTTTGCTTGTTTTTCAATAGCGTGCTATTGAAATACAAAAACACTGTTGGGGATCTAGCTGACCTTCGACTAACCTTTAGTTTCCTTCGATATAGTGAACGATAATGCGTAGACCAGTTCCATCCTGGCCATGCCCTTGGCAACCAATCTGCCTGGAGTTCCGGAACCTTCACCACACGGCGATTAAAACATGCATAGACAGATTGCACTTAACACATTTATTGACCTAACTCTAACATTTATTACATTTATTACTAATTATAATTATTACACATTAAAAAACGGCAGAGGTTCAACCTCTGTGCAACCGATAGTAATCGTGGTTTGTGAGCGACTGACTCATTCGATCGCGGACGATCGAGATGATCTCCATCCTGATGATTCCCTCTTTCTCTCTCGTGCTAGACCGAGACGACCCGTGAGGTTATGTGGATCATCAACTCCGACATCACTAGTCTCTTTCGCACCAGCGATCCATTGGCTGCGCACTTTAACCGTGTTGTGGGTATTAGGGTAGTCATCCAATCCAACATCCTCACCCACCCTGAAGATGCCAAGCTTCTGAAAGAAAAAAAGAGAAAGAAATCCCCTTCGACGCACTGGATGACACTATCACGCTGGAGTGATGACTGCTTGAGGTGTATCTTCCATCCTTTCTTCGATCCTTGGCAAAAGACAAAGTTTTTCTACTGGCCGAGTGAGACGTCCAGTTGCCGTTTTGACAGTGACAACTCGTACCACACCGTCTTGTGCTGGATGTAGCTCGTCAATTCGTCCTAGTTTCCATCGCATTGGTGGCTGATTTGCATCAACAATTACCACTAATCTGTCAACATCAATTTTCACGGATGGTCCCCAATTGTTGGTTCTACTCTGAAGCTGCGATAAGTATTCCATTTTCCAGCGCCTCCAGAAATCCTGTAACTGACGTTGGACAAGCTGCCATCGAGTAAGCCGATTCAACTGCACACACCCATAATCGGGTTCTGGAATGGCTTGTAATGATCCACCGATCAGGAAGTGAGCTGGAGTGAGTGGTTCCAAGTCTGTTGGGTCGTTTGACATTGGTGTCAATGGCCTCGAATTCAGGCATGCCTCTACCTGTGCCAACAAGGTGATAAAATCTTCTGCAGATATTCTGCGGATTTCCACCAAGCACTCGCAACAAGTGATATTTCGCTGAACGCACTGCAGCTTCCCACGAACCACCGAAATGTGGGGCAGCCGGCGGATTGAAGTGCCATTGAATGCCATTAGTTGCACATTCTTTCGTAACTGCTTGTTGGTGACTGGAGTCTTTTAACAGTGTGAAGAGTTCCCGCAATTGATTTTTAGCTCCGACAAAATTTGTACCGTTATCGGAGTACATATCCGATGACCGCCCTCGCCTGGCAAAAAATCTTCGTAAAGCTTGTAGGAAACGTTCTGTGGATAAGTCTGTGACATGCTCCATATGCACTGCCTTCGTACACATGCACACGAAGATGGCCACGTATGATTTGGTAGCCGACAGACGCCGCCTTGCTCGAGTGTATACTGGCCCAAAATAATCCACTCCGCATCGGGAGAACGGTCTGGATATTGTTACCCTGGGAGCTGGAAGTTCCCCCATTTGCTGTTTCAATAATGTGGGCTTGGCTCGGAAACAACGATGACACTGATGGACAACCTTCCTAGCTAAATTGCGGCCACCCAGCGGCCAGAAACGTAACCTGATCGTGCTCAGTAGTAGCTGGGGTCCGGCATGCAATAATTGTTGGTGATAATGCCTTAGTATCGTCAGCGTGTGTCTGGCCGACAAAACCATTGGGTGCTTCACATCGTTCGGTTGCTGTGAATGACCCAATCTTCCTCCTACACGTAATACACCATTTTCCGAAATAATTGGTTTGTACCACCTTAACGGCGAATTGCGAGGAACACCCTTACCGCTGGTTAGCCCTTTCAGCTCCTCCGAAAACATATCTTGTTGAACCTGTCTCACAATAACAAATTCTGCTTCCCTTAGTTCTGTGCTAGTTAGGAAACTCCGTGTCTCCTCTCCTTCCGTTTTTCGCAATATTCGAATCAACCGCAGCCAATAAGCAGTTGTTCTGAGCAGATTTGTATAAGATGAAAATTTAGAAATATATTCGTTCATGAAATTCGATTTTTCAGTTGACACACATGCAACTGCATTTCGACGTCGTTCTGGAACTTCATCCATGACATTGTCCAGTGACTGGGGCCATTCATCTGCTGATTCCTTTAACCAACTTGACCCTTCCCACCACATGCTGCTCCCATGAATTTGATCTGGTGGGACTCCGCGCGAAATTAGGTCCGCTGGGTTGCTGACCCCTGGTACATGACGCCATATATAATTCTCGGTTAGAGTCTGAATTTTTGAGACTCGGTTCGCCACAAACGTCGTCCATGTATTGGATGGAGCCCTGATCCATTGTAGCACACATGTTGAATCCGTCCAAAAATGTGCCTCGTGTGTTAATCCAATGGAGTGCGAAACCCATTCCCAAAGCTGTGCTGCAAGTAATGCACCGCAAAGCTCCAACCGTGGCAGTGACTGTGTCTTCAAAGGTGCCACCTTTGATTTGGACGTTAGAAGCCTAACCGTAATCTCTCCGTTGTCCATAAAGGTTCTTAGGTATACACATGCCCCGTAAGCTCCTTCCGATGCGTCACAGAAGCAATGTATTTGAGTCGACACAGCTCTTGGTGCGATAACACATCGTTTTATGCGCAGCTTGTTCAATGACGGCAGCTGCTGATGAAACTTCTGCCATTCCTCACCCACCGTTTCGGGTATCGGGGAATCCCAATGCAGTGCGTTACCCTGAGCATCTCGCATACTCCATAACCGCTGCATAAATATCTTCGCTATCGTGATGGTCGCTCCGATAAGTCCTAACGGGTCAAATAGCGATGCTATAATTGAAAGAATCTTTCGCTTTGTTAGCAATTGATCTGGAAGTAGCGCCGGAATGTCGAAGTTGAATCTCAACGTATCCATTTTTGGTAACCAAGTCAGACCCAAAGTCTTTACCATTTGGTCTTGATCCCAACTAATACCATCCACCATCGGGAGTGCTAAGTCAGCTTGAGGAATACCGTCCAGTACGGTTTGATTATTTGAGGCCCATTTCCTCAATCTGAATCCGCCGCTGGCCATTATAGCATCCAATTGCTTCCTCAATGCTATGGCTGTATTGACGTCATCGGTTCCAGTAATCACGTCGTCCATATAGACATCTTCTTCCATCGCCTTCGCTGCAAGCGGGAAACTGCTTCCTTCATCCAGAGCTAGCTGTTTTAAGGTCCTCGTTGCTAGGAATGGCGCAGGTTTCGTACCGTAAGTCACGGTGGTTAGCTCATATGTCTCTACTTCTGCCTCCATATCAAACCGCCATAATATACTTTGAAAAGTCGTATCATTTTGGTCCATTTTAACCAGCCGGAACATTTTCTCCACGTCCGCAACGATCATTACTTGTCTTGTTCTGCAGCGCAACATGATTGACCGAAGATCTTGTTGAATAACTGGCCCTGCCAAAAGAGCATCATTTACGGATATCCCTGTAGAGGTCTTACATGAAGCGTCAAACACCACTCTGACCTTAGTGGTTGTGCTGGCCTCCTTTACAACGGGATGATGTGGTAAAAAGTATCGTTTGACGCACGTATCGTCAGCCACCTTCCGCATATGACCTAATTCCAAATACTCGGCCATGAATTCTTGATATTGCTTGCGTAGATCTTGATCTCTGCCCAGTCTTCTTTCCAAACCCTGGAAACGTCGCAGTGCGATATCCTTCGAATCCCCCAATTTCGATTTGACTTCACAATTTTTCGGAAGGGTAACTGTGTATCGGCCATCCAAACCTCGTTGAACTGTGCGCCCAAACTGCTCCTCGCAGCGCGCTTCCTCCGGGGAGTAATTACGGATGTCTCCCACTTCCTCACAGGACCAAAAACGCTCCATCAACTCCTCCAAATTGTCCGATACCACCATGTTGCAAGAAATTTGCGAAGATTGAGTCGGAGATGATACTTCTCTGGAAACAACCCAACCGAAAACCGATTCGGTAAGCAAAGGCAACCCATCACCTAATGGAATAGCCTTGCCTGTCCGGAAAAAGCCGAAGAAAGATTGTATTCCGAATATGAGGTCTACACTATTCGTTTGATAAAATGCTGGATCTGCTAGTATGATTCCTTCGGGGATATCCCATCCCCTTGTTGAAACCGTTGTAGTTGGTAGGTTGGCCGTAACCTTCGGTAACACCAGCAATGTCATGCTACAAACGAACGATGAGCTTCGCGATCGTATTGTGGTATGGATCTGATGTCGTACTCTCGTAGACGCCTGGCCGATTCCAACCACAGAAACATCAACCCCATCCTTAGAGATATTCATGAGCTTGCACAACCTTTCAGAAACAAAGTTACATTCTGATCCTGAATCCAGTAGGGCACGTGCCGGGTGACGTTTCCCATCATCATCTTCGACGAGAACTACAGCTGTTGCGAGGAGAACCTTAGAGGCACGTTGATGTGCCATGTTAGATGTTACTACATTTGTAGCAACTACACTTGCAACCTTTCCATCTTGTGTACTTGTAGAGGATTTCCCTTCTACCGAAGAAGCCTTGTTACCGTTCTCGCCATCCGGTTTAAAACAAACCATCGTATGGTGTCGACCTTTGCATCTTCTACAAGAGAACCTTGAAGAGCAATCCTTTGCCTGGTGGCCCTTCCTGAAGCAATTCCGACAAAGAGAATGTGAGCGTAGGAAGGACTCCTTGCTAGCAACTGACATTCGTTGGAACGATGGACATACGTGCAACCAATGGCTATCCGAGCAAGCAATGCATTTCCCGGCTGATGATTGTGATGCACTATGGCTGGTGCGGACCGCAAAAGGTTTTTTCCTCTGTGCCATTACGGAGTCTGATCGACCTTCCGATGGCTTTGCCGGGAGTGATTCTAAAATCCGAATTCTCCGCTGAAGAAATTCTGTTAGATCCCTTAACGTGTCTTGGTCCTTGTCAGAAGAAAACTCCTCCCATCCTCGTCTTGTATATGGATCTAATCTAGAGCTGAGGACATCAACCAACAGAAGGTCCTTATAATCTACTAGCTGCACTACCTGATCCAGCGTTTGAATTATCCTGTCGAAACCTTCCAGTAATTTATGTAGCTCGGTCGACGATTCCTTAGCCAGTACAGGCAGTTTAAACAGTGCTTGCACCTGCCGTTTTTTTAGAAGCTTGCTATTGTTGTAGCGTTTGACCAACAAATCCCAGGCAATTTGGTAATTGCCTTTTGTTATCTTCAAGGGATCGATTAACGCCTTAGCTTCTCCTTCGAGGCACCCCTTGAGATAATGAAATTTCTCAACCTCTTCCAGTGAATCAATGATGTGAACAGATCCCGGAAGCTGAGCCATTCATCGATGTTACCATCAAAAGTCTGTAGCTGTATTTGCGGGAGCCGAACGTGATCCATGGATGCATGCTGATTCGTGTCGGTTTGCCTAACCGACTGCTCCAAGACGGGAGCATCTTGTAACTCCCTTGCCTTATCCATCAGGGCAGATTTTACGTCGTAGTAGCGATCTTCGAAGTTCACGCGTTCCTTGGAAAAAGCCTCTTCACCTGCCTCGAAGTCATCATGGGATTCGATTTCGTATATGGTTTCCCCGATTTTCTCCCATAGTTCATCTAACCGTTCAAGACGAACTGATACCTGGCTGGCAGTCGTATTTTCATCACAGCATTGAACGAACTTGACGATGTTGTTCAACGATGTTTGCAGTCCCTTAAGCTTCGTATGTAGCGCCCTCAGGGATGGAGCCTTTTTCACCGACGTTGCTGAACCCGTTGGCGGCATGGTTGTAGATATTCGCGTACACAGAACAGGGATTAACAGGTGTAGTATTCCAAAAAACTGACCTAGCCTTGTCTAGACATACACTGTGTCAGCTTACCTGGAAAGCTGACAACGGCGACTGCAGATTATTTTAAATGCCGTTGTATGCACACGCAATTCCAGTGGTATTGGGTCCAGTATTCAACGGGATCTTGACGTCACTCAGTAGTATATACAATCGTGTGAGAAAAGAGTATGTAGTATCGATATTTTTCCTACTTCGGCAAGACATATACTGTCGCCTTACCTGGACAACATTTACCGGCACTGTGACCAGGTAAGCGAACATCAGCAACGCATAAACCAAATACAACAATCTGGACAAAAGAGTGTAGTAGCAATCGAAAATATCAACCGTGAAAATAGTTTTTACGGCGAATAACCAGGGCTCCAATCCAAAGAAGAATCACTCCACAATGTGTCGAAAGAGATAATTTATTTTTAATGCGCAGCATCAAAGGTCCAGCGAGGGCCGGGCATATATCTAAAGTAAATTTACCTGGGTAAACTAATTGAAGCACGGGCCCGGTTATCACGTCGCTTATCGTCGTTACAATATAGTCCCACTCCTTTAAAATAAAACAGCGTAACCACGTCCAACGCTGACCTCGCATGCATTCAGTTCTGGTCATCAGCAAACATGCAGTTGCCTTTCGTGTCGAATAACCAATCACCAGCACGGCTCACGAACGTAGCAGAAAGTTACAACGATTGGTGCTAGAATCACAAAAGAAAATGTCCAGCGGCTGGACGTATACTAATGTTCCACTCACCTAACTGGCTGTAGAAAGACACTCCAGTGATTCTACCAATGTTGCAACTCCAAAACGTGTCGATGGTTCCACATGTCCATTGTCCAGCACTAGTGTCGGTGCTATGGTGAATTCACAATGGCGCGCAACTATCGTTTCCCTCAGGATGAATTGATGGCGGTGTTATAGAACAATGGGTCTCGTAGTTTAGAGATGGCTGCCTTCCAAGCGTGGTTCCCTCAAATCAAACCTTCGTCATGCAGTGTAACTCCAGCATTTGTCCTTTAAATCCTCCCGTGGTCTGGATCCGGTTCGAAGGACCAGCAATGTTGGGGATCTAGCTGATCTTCGACTAACCTTTAGTTTCCTTCGATATAGTGAACGATAATGCGTAGACCCGTTCCATCCTGGTCATGCCCTTGGCAACCAATCTGCATGGTGTTCCGGAACCTTCACCACACGGCGATTAAAACATGCATAGACAGATTGCACTTAAACACATTTATTGACCTAACTCTAACATTTATTACATTTATTACTAATTATAATTATTACACATTAAAAAACGGCAGAGGTTCAACCTCTGTGCAACCGATAGTAATCGTGGTTTGTGAGCGACTGACTCATTCGATCGCGGACGATCGAGATGATCTCCATCCTGATGATTCCCTCTTTCTCTCTCGTGCTAGACCGAGACGACCCGTGAGGTTATGTGGATCATCAACTCCGACATCACTAGTCTCTTTCGCACTAGCGATCCATTGGCTGCGTACTTTAACCGTGTTGTGGGTATTAGGGTAGTCCTCCAATCCAACAAACACTATAGCAATAAAACATAATTTCAGTTAATTCCGAATTGTTTGGTGATAGCCAGACGGAAATCCGTTCATAAATAAGAAAGTTATTAGCGTTCAAAATAGTGACGCAAAAACGTGACATCGTTTGATTTTAGATTTTAGAATGACACCCTGCCCCAGATAGTGCGGTAAGACATTTTCAATGTCAAAAGAGAGGGGCTAAATTGGGATATTTATCGTTTTTATGAAAGTATAAATAAGGGACATATAGGGGAAATCACGATTTGCCAGCATATCTCGGACTGGGACATTGGGTGGTCTACCTCGGGCCCGAAGGGAATCCTTTAACTGAGACCTGGCGTCCAAATACCCGGCGCATACCCAGACAACGTGCTCGATGTCGTGATAGCCCTCGTCACAAGCGCACAGACTACTCTCCGCAAGCCCAATACGCCGCAAATGCGCATCTAAGGTGTAGTGGTTGGACATAAGTCGGGACATTACACGAATAAAATCCCGACCCACATCCATCCCCCTGAACCACTGCTTCGTTGATACCTTTGGGATAATGGAATGTAGCCATCGTCCAAGTTCAGCATTGCTCCACGAGGTTTGTCAGCTGTCGAGTGTCCTCTGACAACAAATACTAAAAAAAATCGTTGAAGCAGATTGGTCTTTCGTATATGTCACCATTTAATGCGCCCACCTTTGCTAATGAGTCGGCCTTTTCATTGCCCGGGATAGAACAATGAGAGGGAACCCAAACAAAGGTAATCTGGTAAGATTTTTCAGATAACGTACACAAGGACTCCCGTATCTTCCCCAGGAAATATGGGAATTGCTTTTTGGGCTTCATCGAACGAAGAGCCTCGATAGAGCTGAGGCTGTCCGAAATGATGAAGTAGTGATCTGTGGGCAGAGTGTCGATGATCCCAAGGGTGTACTGAATTGCAGCTAACTCTGCGACGTAAACTGAAGCGGAATCATTGAGCTTGAATGAAGCGGTGATAGTATTGTTGAAGATACCGAAGCCAGTGGACCCATCGAGATTTGATCCGTCAGTCATTTTGTCACAGTCGACTTCTCGGAATTTATTATAAAATATATTGGGGATCACTTGCGGGCGTATATGGTCCGGGATTCCACGAATCTCTTCCTTCATGGATGTGTCGAAGAATACAGTAGAATCAGAAGTATCTAGGAAACGAACACGGTTGGGAGTATATGAAGAAGGATTAATGCTCTGTGCCATGTAGTCGAAGTACAAGGCCATAAATCGGGTTTGAGAATTAAGCTCGACGAGCCTCTCGAATTTTTTAATCACCAACGGGTTCAGAATGTCGCATCGGATGAGCAATCGATATGAGAGTTGCCAAAATCGATTTTTTAGCGGAAGAACGCCCGCCAGTGCTTCGAGACTCATCGTATGGGTCGAGTGCATGCAACCCAAGGCAATGCGCAAGCAACGAAACTGGATTCTCTACAGTTTGATGAAGTGTATGTTCGCAGCGGAGCGGAAACAGAAACACCCGTACTCCATCACCGACAATATCGTTGTTTGGTACAACCTGATTAGATCTCCTGGGTGAGCACCCCACCATGTTCCAGTTATTGTCCGGAGAAAATTGATCCTTTGTTGGCATTTCTGTTTCAGATACCTAATGTGACATCCCCAGGTACCTTTAGAGTCGAATCAGACCCCGAGATATTTAAATGTGAAAACCTGGTTGATCGTTGCACCCATTAATAGAAGCTGGAGTTGCGCCGGCTCACGCTTCCTAGAAAAAACAACCAACTCAGTTTTCTCCGTGGAGAACTCAATACCCAGCTGAAGAGCCCAAGCAGACAAATTGTCCAAGGTTTTTGGATGGCGATGACCTTCACTTGCCTCCATTCATAAGGGACAATGTTACCCTCAAGAAACTTGTTAAATAAATTCAACAAGCGCCTTTTTGCACTGTCAGGCAGATTCTTCAGCAAGTTGAATTTGATTCTGTCTAACCCTGGGGCGTTATTGTTGCACGATAAGAGAGCAAGTGAGAACTCCACCATCGAAAACGGTGTTTCGTTCGCGGTATCGTGAGGAGACGCGGCGCGGTACGTTTTCTGTACTGGGACAGAGTCCGGACAGATCTTCTTGGCGAAAGCGAATATCCAACGGGTTGAATATTCCACGTTCTCGTTGGTACTATTACGGTTACGCATACGTCGAGCCGTACCCCAAAGAGTGCTCATCGCTGTTTCTCTCGTTAATCCATCGACGAACCGGCGCCAATAACTGCGTTTTTTTGGCTTTCATTAGACTCTTCATTCGCCTTTCTAACGACGCGTACTGTTGATAGCTAGCGGGTAACCCGTCTTTCCGGAAGGCCTTATATGCAGTGGACTTTTCCGCGTAGAGCTCTGAGCACTCTTTATCCCACCACAGGGTGGGAGACCGTCCATGGGTATTCGCGCTGGGTACTGGTTTAGTCTGAGCTTGATTCGCACTGTCGAGAATCAAGCCAGCCAAAAACCTGTACTCTTTCTCCGGAGGAAGTTCTTGAGTGGATTCGATTTTAACGGATATCGCGGTCGCGTAACTCTTCCAATCAATGTTCCGTGTGAGGTCATACGAGACATTGATTGTTTCCGATGGTCTTGAACCGTTAGCAATTGAAATCACCATAGGCAAATGATCGCTACCGTGGGGATCAGGGAAGCAGTTTTTTCTCACACGGTTGGAAAAATCTTCATGAAAATGAATCAATGTATTAGGGACATTGGTAGAGTATTACTGATTGAGTTTCATGAAGATTTTTGTAACGGTGTGAGAAAAAAACTGCTTTTTTCGTTTTCCAAGGTGTCCGTTTTCCAAGCTTTCTCAGTTGAACCTTAATTAAAAAGTAAAAAATATCTCAAAAACACAACGTAGATATCAAGAAGAAATACACCAGAAATCTGGCAAGAAACCCAATCTAACAACACTACTTGTTTCGGTTGATCAATCAGCATTTAAAATATAGTAGTAAACGTTTATAAATAATTCACCTGGACATGTAAACTCGATTGTATTTAATACGTAACTCTACTTTTCTACCGTTTATGTGTATAACTATTAATTATTATGGATACGACAGTCGAGAATCATTTCAGGATATCTAAAACATTTAAATCATACATCGATTTTTTCAGAGTGTCTTCGAAAATCGGCCCGTGGAGATGTTACCGTTATAGCACCCGGAAAAGGTACAATAAAAATAAATGGTCATGATATTACTTACTTTAAAGACATTCAGGCAAGAGAACAGGTACGTCTATTTATAAACCGCAGTTTGTATATCATTTTTATTTTAAATTATCAGTTTTTGCACGTCTCGGGGGCATCATAATCGACAAAGCTTGTGTACCTCATATGAAGTAATCGACATTTGGTATGATAGGATGAAGTGTTAATTTAGTCGTCAATAAGTGTGGACGTGTTTTGCATTCACTCCCGGTCGCGCGCTAAAGTTATTTTATTTATATTATAAACGTAAATTTATAAAGGTATATTAGGTTCGTCGTTTTTAGTTATATTAGGAACTGAAACTAGCTGGGATGATAGCGTAAAAGTGAAGAAATTTTCGGCAGTGAATTTAACTTATTCAGAGACGACCGAAATATTCACGAATCTCAAAAGAAGTCTAGCGGAGGAGTTCTGGTGGGTGTTTCGGCTCATTTTAATTCAGAAATTCTCTTCACAGTGAAGTTTAAGGAATTTGAACATGGGTGGGTTAAATCAAACATTGCCGGCGAAATGCATGTTTTCGCCTCTTTATATTTCCCACCAGAACACTAATATAGCATCGTATGAAGCTATTTTCCAAATTGCTGAACTAATTTTATTTGAACTTCCAGCTGAGGTTAAAGTTCACATTTACGGAGACTTTAACCAACGCAACGCAGATTTTATTCCGGGCTCTGAAAACGAATATATTTTAATCCCAGTCGTGGGAGAAAACGAAACATTGCAGTACATTTTCGACAAAACTAAATCAAATAAATCACGTAAAAAATCGACAGAATTGCTATCTTGACCTTTTATTTGCAAACATTCAGGAAGACTTCTGTGTATCTGAATCTCTAACTCCTTTGTGAAAAATGAAGCATTTCATACTGCTATTGAATTTTCCTTATTCATCCATGAAATTCAAAAACCCAGCGATTGTGACTTTGAGGAAGTATTTGAATATCATAAAGCCAACTATGACAATATCAGACGGAAGCTAAGTAGTGTCGACTGACAAAATACCCTCAGGAATGAAGGAAATATTGTAACCGCCCTGGACGTATTTTACAAAATTATTTTCAAGATAATTCACGAAGAGGTGCCTATTAACCCTAGAACGGTTTTGTACCCCAGAGCTATTTGCAATCCATGTTATTCCGTTATGGTTTATTTCAACTGCAAGCCAACTTTATCATAATTCAATTTGATTATTGAACTTCCATTAAAGCAGATGCAACCTATTTGTTTCACTTAACCAGCCTAACAGTGCCCGCTTAAAGTTTGTCTGGGGTACAAATGTACCCCACAAAACCGTTTACGTTAGTGTTTTGTCATGTGTAGATAATTCGGAAAATTTATTAAATCTTTTTTATAAGCAAAATACCGATACATAGTAAGCGAGAAACTTGCTTGAAATTGTATAGGCTTCAACATTGCTGAACAACAGAATCTGTTATTTGATATAATAAAGCTACTACAGCAAAGCAACTAGAAAAGGCGCTTGGATCGTTACCATACTTTTTGCTTTTGAGGACAAAAGAGACAAAACACATTCGTGAATATGATTTGTATATAATATGTACTACGCACCACTCAATTCCTCATCTTCTGTAGCCCCAACCCTCCCGCAACTTGACGTTTAGCCTAAGTTGCATGAAACCACCGTGTTTCGAATGATGTCGCCGTCCACAAATTGCGATACTGTAAATTTCTATGCGAGAAAATAATTCCGTGACGTCTTTTACGAACTTGTTTTCTTTATTTACATTCGGAAGCGGTAATCAAGATGATCATTTCAAAACAGCGTAATAATTTAATATCAATATAAACAAGTTAATTCGTCATTTTGGAGTTTCATAAAAGGATTACAAATTGTGCCGAATGTAAAATGCATGATTTGATTTGAGTGCGCTTCTAGTGTGAACTTTTTCTTCTCCCGTCGCGCTTGAAATATCTTTCGCATATAACAATTCTCGAAAGTTTGTCGTTAATCTTAAATACATTTAGTTTTGTGATTATCATTTTTCACTTCGTATTTAACAAAGGCGGGATTGACTTCGATTGTTTATTTCTGACAGCATGCGACATTTACGGTGCAAAGGTTTCCACAAAATTCAGAACTGATGACAGCTCATTTTCTATCGGAGAGGGAGAAAAACAGTCCAGTATCATTGTGTGTGTTGTTTACATTGCAATGCAAATATTACTACCTAATATCTTAAAACTAAATGAAGATGCTCACTAACTAGCATAAGCGCCGCTTGTTTGTATGCTGATGATTCCAAAAAATCATGAATCATTTAAAAATAATGCATCGGAATGAAGATGCATTATTTTTAAAATAAAACAACACCAAACCCAAAAAGTCTTCAAAAATGAATTGACCGAAAGGAAAAAAAATCTGACCAAGAAAATTTTCACTGTGAAAAAGTTTACGCTTTTTTTAGAAATTGCTCTTGAATAAAGATTGATCCGCCATTTTAGACCCACAGACCCAAAAAAAGTGGTTTCAACGATTTGTATAGGAGCTGTCAAGTTGTTCCCCCTCTGTGTAGCCCAGACTTTGGAACGTACAGTGCACTGGCCTGTCCCTTCGACGCCTTCCTATTTTAACTTCGTTACTGCATCTTGCTGTGAATTTACTGTTTGTATTAGCGTTTGTTGTTTGAACAAGCATCGGAATAAATACACTTTTTTCTCGGTTTTTTATTTTTTAAAGGGCTGCTTTGCTTGGCTTATTTTTGAGTGAAACTATCGAATTTAATTATAAATTCAATAAAAATTTGGCATATTAGTATGGTTTTAGCTCTGGGGTAGCTTGTGCGGTACACAAAAACGTTCACGTTTAGAAAAAGTCACGAAATCGTTGTAGGGTTAAGAAAAAAAGACGACACGGCAACTCGAAGCATCCTGTTTGGTATAATAGACAAATTAAGAGTTTGAAAAATTGGAAGCAAAAAGCCCATAAGCTATATAAGACAAAACAAAATAATGAGCACTTGGAAAAATATATCGACATTTGCGATAAACTAAATATGGCCATAATATCTGCACTTACGGATTATAACTCAAAAACGGAACAGCAGATCAAATCTTGTCCAAAGAATTTTTTCAACTAAGTCAAAACTAAATTAAAATCAGACAATTTCCCATCAGCAATGCACTTGGATGACAACATACATGATAGCTCGGAAGAAATCTGCAAACTATTTGCAACATTTTTCCAAGAAATATATTCGACTTTCTCTGAACAAGTCCGTAATCGCGATTATTTCGCTTTTCTTCCCGATTTTCCTATGTATTAATATCATATTTTGTCATAGTGGAAGACATTTTCAATGCATTAAACCATTTAGATGCATCAAAAGGTTCTGGCCCTGATAGTATCCCACCATTATTTATGAATAACCTTGTAGCGCGTGCAAGACGCACTAGCGGCTCTGGTCTGCGAAATTGTTCCCCAGGGAACTCAAACAAGCGATTTATGCGCCACCTCCGAAGAGGACCGCTTGTCACGTTGTATTTGCCTGGCAAGAGTCTAAACCTCAGGGCGGATTCTCGCAAAAGAACCAGAAAATATCAATGAGCGATTTGGCAGACCTAGATAACCATCCAGTGACTTCGACTCCGAATAGCACTGAAAAGAAAACTAGGAGAATCCCGCCGTTCAGCCAATCAAAAAAACCACCACTCCCGTGTCTCATCACATGCACAACTCGAAAACTCAAATTGACCCTTCACGCTTCAGAAGTGGTAGTGGAGAGGGTTGATGTTCCCAAGCAACCCAAGACTTAAGGTAAAGTCGGTTTTCAGAGCAATTGCAATACCTTTCCATTGAGAAAGGCAAAACAGAAAAAGGAAACTAGAAACTACTGAACGAACGACGTGAAGCTCCTTTCAAACCGAGTCAATCGTTGCGGGGGAAAACTAACTACAATAACACACTCATTATAAACATTTTACATGTAAGACAAAAACAGATTTTTATTTACGGACGGCTTTCATTTCACTACTTGGCCGACTTCTCATCCTTCACTTTCCTCTCCCCTTTTAACACTTCCTACCTTACGTGTGCGGTTTTAGTTCTAGTGACATTTATCGCCCAAGAACTATACTTCAAAAAAGCTTCGTGTGCTATAACTTATGGCTTAAGTTTAATCATGCGCATATCAATGGTCTACTCACTCATCTGTACGTTTGGTCACGGGAGCGCTTCTACGATGATGCTGTCGGTATTACAGGTGCTCCGAGATGAAGTGAGCCGATGCTCGGCTTACGTGTCGCTAGAACCGTTTCGGTTGGTTGTCAAGGGTCCGGAAAAATGCTAGTCGGCTTTTTATTTGACAGTTTTCGTCACCGGCGTTTCATTTGTAGCGGTGCTACATACAACAGTACGTTTAAACCTGGCTTAAGCGTAAAGCGAGGATGAAGAAATCGCCCCTTAAGGCACCACCTTACCACGAAAATAGCAAATAAAGCGAATAAAAATCTGGCAACATTTGATTCATACTATGTTGCGTTTCGGCTTCGCCTCTTCAGAAACCGACACTAACGTATTGTCGGAATAGATTAGCGCCGGCTTGACGCAAATCCCTTAAAACTAAAACACACTATGTGTTTCAATCAAACGACTGATCAAACGTGATGTCCCGTTCGAGCAGAAGTTCTGTTTATGCCGATGAGACACAAGTGAAGCCGAAACTTGTCTTGGCTTAGCAGGCCTATGCGAAAGCACTATGCTATATTTCACCCTAAGGAGGAAAATTTGGTAAAAACCAAAATTTCTCACTAGGGTGAAAATTTGTTGGTAAAAACCAGTCTTTGTACAGGAGGGCACAAATCCTTATTTCATACTATGTTGCGTTTCGGCTTCGCCTCTTCAGAAACCGACACTAACGTATTGTCGGAATAGATTAGCGCCGGCTTGACGCAAATCCCTTAAAACTAAAACACACTATGTGTTTCAATCAAACGACTGATCAAACGTGATGTCCCGTTCGAGCAGAAGTTCTGTTTATGCCGATGAGACACAAGTGAAGCCGAAACTTGTCTTGGCTTAGCAGGCCTATGCGAAAGCACTATGCTATATTTCACCCTAAGGAGGAAAATTTGGTAAAAACCAAAATTTCTCACTAGGGTGAAAATTTGTTGGTAAAAACAACAAATTTTCACCCTAGTGAGAAATTTTGGTTTTTGCCAAATTTTCCTCCTTAGGGTGAAATATAGCATAGTGCTTTCGCATAGGCCTGCTAAGCCAAGACAAGTTTCGGCTTCACTTGTGTCTCATCGGCATAAACAGAACTTCTGCTCGAACGGGACATCACGTTTGATCAGTCGTTTGATTGAAACACATAGTGTGTTTTAGTTTTAAGGGATTTGCGTCAAGCCGGCGCTAATCTATTCCGACAATACGTTAGTGTCGGTTTCTGAAGAGGCGAAGCCGAAACGCAACATAGTATGAAATAAGGATTTGTGCCCTCCTGTACAAAGACTGGTTTTTACCAACAAATTTTCACCCTAGTGAGAAATTTTGGTTTTTACCAAATTTTCCTCCTTAGGGTGAAATATAGCATAGTGCTTTCGCATAGGCCTGCTAAGCCAAGACAAGTTTCGGCTTCACTTGTGTCTCATCGGCATAAACAGAACTTCTGCTCGAACGGGACATCACGTTTGATCAGTCGTTTGATTGAAACACATAGTGTGTTTTAGTTTTAAGGGATTTGCGTCAAGCCGGCGCTAATCTATTCCGACAATACGTTAGTGTCGGTTTCTGAAGAGGCGAAGCCGAAACGCAACATAGTATGAAATAAGGATTTGTGCCCTCCTGTACAAAGACTGGTTTTTACCAACAAATTTTCACCCTAGTGAGAAATTTTGGTTTTTACCAAATTTTCCTCCTTAGGGTGAAATATAGCATAGTGCTTTCGCATAGGCCTGCTAAGCCAAGACAAGTTTCGGCTTCACTTGTGTCTCATCGGCATAAACAGAACTTCTGCTCGAACGGGACATCACGTTTGATCAGTCGTTTGATTGAAACACATAGTGTGTTTTAGTTTTAAGGGATTTGCGTCAAGCCGGCGCTAATCTATTCCGACAATACGTTAGTGTCGGTTTCTGAAGAGGCGAAGCCGAAACGCAACATAGTATGAAATAAGGATTTGTGCCCTCCTGTACAAAGACTGGTTTTTACCAACAAATTTTCACCCTAGTGAGAAATTTTGGTTTTTACCAAATTTTCCTCCTTAGGGTGAAATATAGCATAGAACATTTGATTGTTGCATCACTTGTGTCGCGTTGCATGCTATACGTTGTATGACTAATTTACTTATTGTCTGAATACGGAGTGCCATTGGACTATTATTCATTCCCGTTTTGCGACCAACACTAAGATTCGGCAAACTGCTTGTTTCATGCATATCGTATGCTTCGTCTATTATTTTGATGTAACATATGGGCATGGTCTGTATTTGAATTTTGAACGGCCACTAACATAACTAGAAAACAGAACTAGAATGTGTTAATCAAATTGAGTTGGGCGTGTTTCTTGTTTGCGATTGATAAAACAAAGAATAATTTGATGGTTAGCGCAGCTGATGGTAATGAATCAACCTAATTTTCAAAATAGTTCTTCATTATTTTAACTATAACCTTGGCTAAAGCATTTCGTCAATTGCATATAACACAGAACATTCATCTATTTTCATTTTTAAATAGAAATTTAATGGAATATTCCGCAATGTATACGATCCGATACCAAAATGTTTATATTTATATGAGCGAATAGTATCAAGAACATTGCTGATAGTTTTCAATTCAACGATTGTATTATCGCTACAATATTGCATATATTTCTTGTTTTCAATTCTATTTTGCAATTTACACATATTCTTACACCAGAATGATTGTTGTTGCGGTAAGAGTCCGAAAAATTCGCGAAAGCGCCAAAAAAGCTGAAACCGAACGGGTTGGAATAAAAAAAAGCATGATGACGACTATGCTCGCCACTAGCGAATTTGCAAACGCAGCGGTTTAAGTCCCGTGCACATAGCATAACGAATGTGTGTCATTGTGTAGCTCGTAGAATTAATGATTGTTTATAGATATCCGCGGTAAATAATTGATTTCCAATGACACCGCCTGCAGGTGTTTTTATGATTGTATAGAATTTGGCTGTGCCAATATTAATTAAAGTAATTATTTACATAGGCGTGGCGCTTTCATGATTGTCAGCCCATCGATACAAATGCATAATGTATCTTAGTAAGATTATGTATATTCGGGAAATAGAGCGTTCAACTACTTATGAATAGCTTTAGTTAGAACAAGAGAACACGAGGTTCTAGCGAGAGCCGAAGGCTCACTAATACTAAACCAATTAGGAAGTACTCACGTTCGGGGAACCTTCGGAAAATAATAGAAGACAGCAAGAGATACTTTAGGATAGAGGAGAATAGGAATACATTAATACAAAAGTTACATACGAAGGAGAAAGATAGAAAGCTATGCGACACTAATACAAATATAATGTCAATCGCATGCTGAACAGGGACAGATAGTCAATAATTGTAATTTTGCTGAAGTAATCAAGAAATTTACTATATAAACTTCAGAAGATTTAGAATCAAGGCTTTTTTCCTTTTCCAATTAACACGATCGAAGCTGGGCGCCATGTACTATGCGTACTTCTGGCTGCCAACAACCGAGATCAATTCAAGTGGTAGATCAAGTAGGCGCGAAAGAATCGCGAGCAGGATAGTCTATACAGATGTGTACAAAAAATAGGAGTAATATATCTTTTTCCTGAATCGTAAACCTGACTTTTGTGTTTTCTGTTCGCGTTTTCTCCGAGTTAGGAAGGGAATCCTATGTTGGTAACGTGTTGCGCGGGAGTAGGCATCGCTGATAGGTGCATTTGGTATTTACAATTGTGGGGCTGTTCATTAGTTTGCAGTGACCGGTTAAAGACCTGGTCAGTATGCCGGAGTGCAGTTTCGAAAAATTTAGGAGATTTTTCGAAATCAATGGGCACGGTTGTTCTAGAAAAGCCTTTGTTTGGCGACAAGTTTATAAATTTCTCCAATAATTGCGGTGCTCGAAAGAAGCCTAGGACCGTATTTTTTTCTTATCCAACTTGTCAAATTTGGCAAGGCTGGCTCAGAATCAACAAAGTCACCTGCCCTGACGAATTCGTCGGTCGATTCAATTTCAGTAATATCGGAATGTCCGGGCACCCAGACAAGGTAGATAGTGTTGACAATATTTAGATCTTCGATTAGGGTTCGGCACGCGATCACTAGTGTTCTGGCATCGCTGCAGCACTCACTACAGATGAAATAGGTGAGCACCCCCCTGGACTCGACGGTCGAGACGAAGCGAACAGTCACCCCCCTGGACCGAATGATCAAGAACCGTCAGAAAAATAAGTATCGATATCATCGTAGTTTGAGCAGAGGAGTTTGTTTAAATTAATTATTGAAATTTTGATCAAAGTTCATTTATTATTAATATTATAAATTTTCACCCACTGGGTATACCGCATTTCACCGTTCACGAGGATAGTGAAGGATTTTGAGTAATCCACATATATTTGGTGAGCACGATTGTTGAGCACTTTAATTTAACAATCTTAGGTTAGGAATAATTAAACGCACATTTTGTAGTCAGGTTCAGACGAATTAGTAGAGTGCCCTACGATAACGATCAGGGTGGCTCATCTTCAGTCAATAGGAGTTTGAAGATCGTCCTAGAAGAAGTCGTGAAAGTACAAAACCTCAATTGAACTACATTGGCTGAAAGCTAGAAGGTAGGAAAAACAAATGTTACCCGTTTCAAAGCACATCCTTTCAACGTTAATCCGCACTCTAAGATCATTGAAATTTACCTGTGAAAAACTTACTTCTAGAACGAAACTGTTTCGCTGTCAATTCATCACAATTTATAGAAAGATAGACGGATAGTTTTCGGACATTTTGATACGAAGGGAAGACTTAAGGTTGCACAGAGAATGCGCAAAATTCGCAAACGGAAAAAGCTGTTTTTTCCACACCGTATGTCAGATCTTCATAAAAATCAATCAGCGTGTGTAGAATGTTGTTACAGTACTGCTGATTGATTTTTATGAAGATCTGACATACGGTGTGGAAAAAAACTGCTTTTTTCGTTTGTGAATTTTGCGCATTCTCTGTGCAACCTTAATGTGAGTAAACACGAAACCTATTAGTTTCAGCTTTGAGCTACTGCACTAAATCATGTCGCAGAGAAGAAAGCATACGGAAGGGTTTGACTGCGAGGGGTCAAACTCGGCGGACAACATGGTTCAGTGCGATGCGTGTCAAGGTTGGTACCACCGGGACTGCGCGAATGTTAAGTGGATAATCGTCGGTGGCACTGTACAGCGTGCCCTCCAGGAACTTCCAAACCGATGAAGTCTAGCAATAAGAAAACTGCTACTAGCGGCCTGACCCCGAGAGAGTTGAGCGATGCTAGCTCGAAGAAGAGTGGTAAGGCCAGCGATTGCAGAGGAAAAGAGGCGCCGCTGGTTACCAATGGAGTATTGAAGGGTTCGTCGATGGGTGGTGCGTCGTCTGTCAGCAACTGGACGCCGAAATATCACCCAGAAAACTCGAAGCAGGCTGCTATTCTGGATAGATCCGTGCGCACCTCAAGTTCTCAAGCTCTAGGGCAGAAGGCGCTGCTGCGTCAAAAAGAGAATCAGGAGTTGGAAGAGCGAAAGCTAGAAAACCAACTGCGTGACTTGGAGAAAGCGCGGAAACGCCTGCGAAAGGAAAAGGAACTGGAAGAAGAGAAAAATGCGATAACCAAGGAGCGGTTAGAGATGCTGGAGAAGTTCTTGGAAGAGAAGCACAATTTGGAAGAACAACTTGCGATCGATGAAGTATCTTCCCAGCGCAGTTCCAACAGCGTTACATCATTGACACGAAGATGGTTGAAAGACCAACAGTCGCGTAACGGATCTAAACAGCAAGAGGCGATACATGAAACAATGGAGAACGAAGAATACCCTGCTACGGTACCATCAGGGTTCGCGCACGAATCGGAAGAACGAAAACGAGCTCTAGCGGCTAAACTTTTAAGACGAAGCGCTGACGGAAAGTGTTACGATTGGGAAAACTCCCCCTAGGTGGTGGAAGTCGTGACGGGGCGGCATCGAGTTTTAACTACAATGAAACGCCCATCATGCAACTGAGTGCAAACCAGATTGCCGCGAGACAGCTATGGCCGAAAAAGTTGCCAACGTTTTCGGGAGATCACGAAGAGTGGCCCCTATTCTACAGCAGCTACTTGGATTCAAACACTGCATGTGAATTCACACCGGTAGAAAACGTCATTCGACTGAGAGAATGTCTCAAGGGTCCGGCACGCGATGCAGTGGTGACGAAGCTGATGTTCCCACGATAACGCAACTTTTATTATTTAATCCTTTTTTCCACTAATCTAATAGTTTCTAAGTTAACGGGGATTGAAAAATGTTCAATTTTATTAAATTTATGAAAAATAAGGTTCAATAACTCATAACTTGAAAAACATGTAAAATTCAGCCATAGCCTAAAATTCGTGTGATTAATTTTTAGCTAAAGAAAGCAAAAAGAAATTGGAAGGAATAAAAATTGAAGTTGTAAATCTGATGTGGAACGACTGGTAGTCTGCAAATATGTAACTTTTTTGGTGGAAGTGTTAGAACCAAATAATTTTTTTAAGTCGCCCTGAAAACATTTTTTTTGATAACATAAGTATATTAAGAAGACTATGTAAAAATTTCAGAATGGAATTCGAAGTATTTTACGAGATATTTCAGGCCTATTACTGGGCGTTTAGTGTAAAATTGCCCTTGTTTTAAGTTTATAATTGAAACATCTCGCAAAGTATTTTGACATCCACTCCCAAATCTTTGCACAATCTTTTTAACATGATTCTTAATATTTAAAAAATTTGGTCATCAATTTGTTTCAAATAATTGGAAATTTCATATGTTATACAACAAAAAATAATTTTTTGTAAATTTTTTCGGTAAGCTCATTTGCAAAGTAACTTTTTTTATTTAACTTTTTTTCCATATATCGAATCGTTTCCGAGTTATCAGTGATTGAAAAATGGTCAATTTTTTAAACTTTAAAAGTTCAAAAACTAATAACCTGAAAAAATATCATATTCAGCTAAAACAAAAAATACGTGTCAATTATTTTTAGCTAAAGAATGCAAGAAAACATTTTGGAAGGAATCAAAATTTTGGTTCTAAATCTGACGTGGAATGACCCATATTTATGATCGGATAGAGAGGGTTGAAATTCATTTGGAACATGACAATTTCCCAGCTCATGCGAAAGTATTTCAGAGCTAATCGTTATGTCTATTACCTCCTCTTTCCCAGACCATGCAAAAGTTGGTCAGTTTCCCAATTGTGGACATTTGTACAATTTATGTACTGAACATTTGGTCGGTGTTAAGTCAGACCGGACTAAGTCGCAAAATCTTAAAAAGTGAGATAATGATACCGCTGGATAAAGAATTTCTTCAGCTACATTCGACTTTTGCCAGAATTGTAATATGTTACAATTGGCATGAATCATTGAAAAAATAAATTTCGAATCATAATGTGAAGGATGCTGCGATTGAAACTTTGAACTCGTTTTTCTCGAAATTAACACGATGTCACTTAGTCCGGTCTGACTTAACACCGACCATTTGTATCACTGCCGATAATGAGCGGAAGCCCAGTTCTGCTACAATATGATACAATGCTTTGGAAATCATCAGAAGGACATGACTCATGCGGTGGATATGCTGACTTCTAAATTTTGGGGTAAATCCGACCGCCTTTTGCCTTTCTCATATAAAGAAAGGCTATGCAATCACTCTAAATGCTGAAGAATCTGCAGGGGGCTTGCCTGGTTTCGACAACAGCACTAGCTTTTGTCACTTCCAGATGTCGGGGAAGTCACCTTCGTCGATGTAGTTTTGCAACGCGGTCCTAAACAAATCTGGTTTCGATAGGATTGCTGTTTTTAGAGCCACGTTGGGGACACCGTCTGTCACTACCATCAGCTCCTCGTTGGTTACCCGAGCTTCTTCTTCGTAGTCATACTGCGTTCCGTATAGCGTGGGTGGCTCATGCTGTGGAAATAGCGCTTCTACGATGACTCTCATCCTCTCCGGGCACCTATGAGGTGGTACTGCCGGTCCTTTAATCTTCGCCATAGCAACTCTATCGGCGTCACCCCACGGATTTAAATTGGCGTTGCGGTAAAGCTCTTCTAGGCAGGCTTTCTTACTGACCTTGATTTCCTTGTTAAGTGCCGCTCTTACCGCCTTGTACACTGGTCTTAAAGCATCTCTTTCCGTGACGTTTCGGGTTCTCTGCATCTTCCTCCGGGGTCGGTGGCAGAAAGCACATAGGTCGGCAATCGCCGAATTTCACCAGAATCCTGATGGGGGGAAAGTTCTTTGGTTTACCTTCTCTTGGCATGGTTGCATCGCACTCTCTTGCCAATGCCGTTGTCACTTCATCTGCACTTGGTGGTCACTGTGGGTGTACCCCTCACACACTCTCCAATTTAAACTTCCAACCAGCCCAGGGTGGCAGAAGATAACGTCAATAACTGACTGTCGACCTTCGCGGCGGTGCCATCGTTTGAAACTTCTACGTTCAGCTTTGCAAAGGCCTCGAGTAGACTACTCCCCCTTGAGTAGGTAAAGCGGATGCCAAATCCGACCGCTTTTTATGCAATCACTGTAAAAATCGACTTTTTAACCGAGGCCGGGGGGTCGAGTGTCATTTACCATTCGATTCAGTTCGGCTTGAGCTGAGAATAAGCCTGATGCGAATCGTGATGAATAGAACAAGTATTCATTTCATTTTATATATATATATATATATATATATAAATATATATATATATATATATATATATATATATAATATATATATATATATATATATATATATATATATATATATATATATATATATATATATATATATATATATATATATATATATATATATATATATATATATATATATATATATATATATATATATATATATATATATATATATATATATATATATATATATATATATATATATATATATATATATATATATATATATATATATATATATATATATATATATATATATATATATATATATATATATATATATGTACATAATGGTAGGGATCAAGAATACCCATTTTTACGAGGATCAAAGGTACCTGTTGTATGAGGTGAACAAAATATATATTGATTTATGTTGATCGCGTGTTCTGCGGTTAGTTCTATCTCAGGGATTGACTCCCCGTAGACCTCCAAGGTTACATTGTCGGCAAAGCCGACGATCTTGACCCCAGGAGGGAACTTCAGTCTCAGAACCCCGTCATACATGAGGTTCCATAGCACCGGGCTTAGGATCGAGCCCTGCGGGACTCCGGCGGTAATCGGAACCCTTTTCTGACCGGCATCAGTCTCGTATAGCAGTACGCGGTTTTGGAAGTAACTTTCCAGGATTCGGTACAGACCCACCGGTAGGCTAAGCCGGTGTAACGAAAGCGCGATGGCATCCCAGCTTGCGCTGTTGAATGCGTTCTTCACGTCAAGTGTCACTAACGCACAGTATCGAATGCCTCGCCTTTTTCGTTGGATCGCTATCTCGGCAGTATTTATCACTGAGTTGAGAGCGTCCACTGTGGACTTACCCTTCCGAAAGCCAAACTGGTTGCTTGGCAGACCGTTCGTACCTTCTGCGTACGGGGTTACCCTGTTGAGGATAATCCTCTCAAGCAATTTGCCAGTCATGTCGATCAGACAGATTGGTCTGTACGCCGATGGGTCGCCTGGCGGCTTCGCGGGTTTCGGCAACAGCACCAATTTCTGCCTTTTCCATCTATCGGGGAAACGGTACTCGTCAAAGCATCTCTGCATAGCTAGCCTGAACATGTTCGGGTTCGCTATGATCGCAGCCTTGAGAGCGTTGTTTGGAACTCCATCCAGCCCTGGAGCTTTGTTCATTGCTAGGGATTTAGCCACTGCGAGTAGTTCTTCATTCGTCACTGGAGCCACCATTTCGGCCGTGGCCGCACTGTCTCGTAGTGCAGGTGGCCAGGGGCTTGTGGCTCGAGACGGGAAGAGTACTTCGATAATCGTCGCCAACCGGTCCGGAGACCGTTCTGGGGGTGAGGAGCCCCCTTTGGTCTTGGCCATCACAATCCGGTAGGCGTCACCCCACGGATTCGCGTTAGCACTCTCACACAGGTTGTCGAAACACGCTCTCTTGCTGCTTTTAATGGCCTTGTTAAGGGTCAATTTCGCAGCTCGAAACACTTCACGGCGGTTCTCTCTTGCATCCTCGGTGCGAGCTCTTTGCATCCTACGTCTAGCTCTGAGGCAGGCTGATCGTAGAGCTGCAATCTCGGCACTCCACCAGTATACCGGGCATCTGCCGTTTCTTGGCAGGGTTCATCTCGGCATAGTGGCGTCGCACGCGCGTGATAGAACAGCTACCAGCGCATCTTCGCTTAAACTGTTGGTGTTGGCCTCCAGTCCCAGGGCCGCGGTGAAAGCTTCGCTGTCAAAGTGATTGGACTTCCACCCGCGTACCTGACAGGGATCTCCCGCCCTCGGATGCTGCACACCATAGTTGATCCTAAAGCGGATTGCTAAGTGATCGCTATGGTGTAGCCTTCGTCTACCCTCCATTCCATGCCTGGAACCAGACTCGGGCTGGCAAATGTTACGTCAATCCACGCCTCCACCCCGTTTCTACGGAATGTACTAGTGGAGCCATTATTAGCTAGCACAGTATCGAGTTTCGCAAGCGCCTTGATTAGTGCTTGACCCCTGCTATTTGTACAGCGGCTGCCCACTCTACTACCCAAGCGTTAAAGTCTCCCGCTATGACTACCGGTTTCCGGCCCACTAGGTCTGACGAGAGCCTGTCGATCATCTGGTTGAACTGTTCTATTGGCCACCTTGGTGGAGCGTAGCAGCTGCAATAGAACACACCATTGATCTTGGCAATCGCAACACCCTCGGCGGAGGAGTGTATTACCTTTAACCGGGAACCGTCCCGTTGTACAGATTGCCACCATTCCAGACCCGTCCGACACCCAATTGCCGTTGCCGGCAGGGATGTTGTACGGGTCTGATAGGAGGGCGACATCTGTCCTCGACTCCGAGACCGACTGCCACAGCAGCTGTTGGGCTGCTGCACAATGGTTAAGATTTAGCTGTCTGACGTTCACGACTTCTTCTTATTTGCCTCACCGAAGGGACACGAAGCCTATAGCATGTTTGTGGGCTTGCTTCTTAGCGGTGCAGATAAGGCACTTGTGCGCCTTAGTGCAACCCCTCTCCTTATGCCCCTCCTCGACGCAGCGACGACATAGTTTGCTCCTGTCTATGCCCTTGCACTCGTAGGATTTGTGGCCGGACTCAAGGCACCGATAGCACCTATCCACTGAAGGCGGCTGGGGTATGCTAATTGGGCATTCCGACTAGCCGATCTTCAGCTTACCTTTCTCGGTTACTTTTTTGGCATCCGCCTTCAGTAGCCTGAGGTAGGCTACTTGGGGGTCCCCCTCTAATGCGACGACATCTTCTGCGGTCGTGAACTCGTCCAGATGCTTGCACTGGAGAGTCATTTCCGCCCCTAGCGACCTGACCTGGACGCCTTCACCAAGGACCTCTTGGGCCAAGGCCTTGTACACCGCACTAGATTGTGCGCCTCGCTTCAGCACCAGAAGCATTTCTCCTGTGTTGGTGCGTCTCACGCTACGCACATCTTGCCCAAGGGCCGAGAGGCTTTCGGTCGCCTTCATCGACTTTAGGACGTCGGCGTATTTGTCCTTGTCGGTTTTTAACCACAAGGCCTCGCCTCTGTCCTTGGCCTTCTTCGCGGGCCGCGGTACCTCCGGTGTCGATGTCGGCTTCTTCTTGGTCACCAGCGTCCAGGGGTTTACGCCCCCCTGCCCCGGTTGCGCCGGGTTGCTGGTACCATCGCTTTGCCCAGCGAGGTCACTCTCGCCCTCGCTTACCTCGACCAAACGGCGTCTGGCCTTAACGGTTGCACGCCGTGTGGTGTCGGTTTTTGCACCCTTGCCTGTTGACTTCCTAGGGCGCTTCGCGTTCGACGCCGTCTTGCGATTGCCCTTGCCTTTTCCCTTCGAGGGGAACTCGGCCGCCGCTTCGAGCGACATGGCTGCTCCATAGAAGTTGAAGGCCACTGTCTGGGTACATATGTCGACCTTCTCTCTTCCCTCCCTTTTGGAGGCCACTGTCTGGGTTTCTCTGTCGGACTTCTCCCGACATTCCACCCTCTTGGCGTAAGCCTGTTGTTCCTGTCTTGCGACACAAACACCTTTCCGGAGCACCAGGAGGCTCTGCTTCAGCTCCTTACTTATATTTTGCTTTGCGCTAGTGAACTCGATTATTGAATCGAGATGCTCCACCACTGTGCGCATCGCGGATAGTGGCCCGTCCAGTGCGTTGGTAGGACTATTTTCTACCACTGCTGGGGGGTCACTGGTGCTATCAGATGCAGCACTCGTCGCTCCACTACTCTCCCCACGGGGGGAAGACCTCGCCAAACCACCTCTAGCAAAGGGGTTTGGCACCTTTGTTTGTTTATTGTTTTAGTTTTTGTTCATCTCCGTGTTAATACCCACGAGTTGTGCGAGAATAAATGTTCGCCACGCCAGAGCTCCGCAGTAACGTGGTAAGGGACGCTTACTGTGGGGGTTGCCCAGATACCACACAGGCTCCGTTAACGTTCGAGCATCTTTTTCACCCCTCGATCACTCATCCCTCGGCACGGGTCGCTTCACGCCTTGGAATTGGGGTTATGACCTATCTTGTTTTACGTGGTGATCGCGGCCCAGATCATCATAACCATCCTCCTTTACCAGGGCTTTTTACCTGTAGCTCTGGTTCTCAATAGTTCCAGGTACGTATATTATTACAGACATGCTACTATTGAGATCCGTCATTCGCTAGCGGAGTTGACTGTTCGAGTTATCCCCATCGAAATAGCACACACACTAATCACTGACTCATGTATAATGGCTATACGGATCTTCATGGCGTGCCGTGGAACACAGTTAGAATTTTTCAGCGATAGAGGAACCAACTTCATCGGCGCTAGTCATGAGCTGCAAGAAGTGCCGCAGAAAATCTTCCACGGAAAACTATTCAGCAAATTTGTATCTTCAGAACTGAAATGATCGTTTAATCCGCCAAACTATCCACATTTTGGAGGCTGTTGGGAGAGATTAGTACAGTTCGTCAAAACAATTCTTAACCAGATGCGTCTGCTACGACATCCTACAGATGAAGTCCTGAGAAATACACTGGTGGAAATTGAGAACATCGTGAATTCTGGACCGCTCACATATATTCCTGTCGATGATGAGTCTGCCCCGGCTGTAACACCAAATTTGTGAGCTCAATATACGCGAATTGACAAATTGTCTCGGGATGCAACGGCCTTTGTAGTTAATGGTTCAAAAGCATCTCACGGATCGCAACTATGATAAGAATATACAACTTGTGCAGCCTTTAAATTTAATTCCGACGAATTTTCTTCGACAATTCGACTTGGTTAATTATGATTACCATAAAAAATAAATCGCAAAGAGATTTTAGTTGTGAAACATTTATTTGAGCGAAAGAAAAATATGATGAATTCTAGCAATTCAAAGGTGGTAAAATTTAGTACAGTGTCTTCTGTTTGTATACGGAAGTTATATTATATATCAATCTATTTATCTATCTATCTATATCTATATATTTATATTATTATTAAAAATTTTTTTGTATATATTTTTATATATATATATATATATATATATATATATATATATATATATATATATATATATATATATATATATATATATATATATATATATATATATATATATATATATATATATATTATATATATATATATATATATATATATATATATATATATATATATATATATATATATATATATATATATATATATATATATATATATATATATATATATATATATATATATATATATATATATATATATATATATATATATATATATATATATATATATATATATATATATATATATATATATATATATATATATATATATATATATATATATATATATATATATATATATATATATATCAGTGTTTCAAATAAACCACACATTTTACACCAAGGAGCCTGTTTCCAAAGGAGCGGTGGAATCCAATCATTGTTATGCACGTTTCTAAGAGTGAGTAAAAAAATCATAGCAAACCAAGTAGGTTTTGACGCTTAGGTTTTCACTCCTGGTTTTGGCTCCTTCTGTCCACTCCGGTTTGTGATTTTTGTTCTGTCGCCTCTTATAGACCGAATTTAATTTCAAACTTTGCTAACAGGTCTTCAAGATTTGCACGTTTAATTTCTCAATTATCCCAGCAGTATGTATATATTGAAGCAAGTCATTTGCTTTCACTTTAATTTTCTTTAACGAATATATTATTATAACAATAATCTCGGAGAATCATATCTCAAATCCGGTGTAAAAAAAATCTGCTGGAGTGATGAAATCCAAAAGTTCATATGTATTGTGGAAGGATGCAAAACAGGTGTACTATTTATTATTGTAATAGCCGTGTACGCTAATCATTGCGTGCTGACCTTCGAGGTCTATCGAAAAAGAAGCTGTCGTCATAAACTGTACAAAGGTTCTGTTTTGCTTTTGTGTTTGATAAAACGAAAATTGAAAATCTAAATTGAGCTCGGGCTTTTAAATTGTATGCTGCAATTATAATCTAGTAACATGTTTTCATTCCTTAGCGGTTTTCACTCCTCAGGAGCCAAAAAACCATGCGTGATGAAATCATGGATTCAAATGATTTGTCAAACTATGGTTTTTTCAGCGCATGCTGATTGGAGTGATTTTTGAAACACTGATATATATATATATATATATATATATATATATATATATATATATATATATATATATATATATATATATATATATATATATATATATATATATATATATATATATATATATATATATATATATATATATATATATATATATATATATATATATATATATATATATATATATATATATATATATATATATATATATATATATATATATATATATATATATATATATATATATATATATATATATATATATATATCAGTGTTTCAAAAATCACTCCAATCAGCATGCGTTGAAAAAACCATAGTTTGACAAATCATTTGAATCCATGATTTCATCACGCATGGTTTTTTGGCTCCTGAGGAGTGAAAACCGCTAAGGAATGAAAACAGGTTACTAGATTATAATGGCAGCATACAATTTAAAAGCCCGAGCTCAATTTAGATTTTCAATTTTCGTTTTATCAAACACAAAAGCAAAACAGAACCTTTGTACAGTTTATGACGACAGCTTCTTTTTCGATAGACCTCGAAGGTCAGCACGCAATGATTAGTGTACACTAGAGTGGGACATGGTTATATGAAAAAAATTAAATTTGGCTCCGAGTAACTTTTTGGGTCCCATTTAGCTCCCAGAACAACTCTGCAAATTTTTAGCTCGATCGGTGAAACTATATTTTTGCGCCCACGGTTTAAAGTTTACATGGGATTTCGTATGGGAAAATTGTCTCTTGCATAATAATTCTTCCGAGAGTCGCCCGTTATCCCTTAAAAATAAACAGATATCTGATTTTCATAGGAAATTTATCAAGGAAACAAAGTCTAGAAGACTGCAAAACGATCTGATGCTTGTGGAAAGAGTTATTAAGCAAAAACTGATTGATGCCCTGGAGATTGATGAAAAGTTCACTTTTCATAGCATCACTGCTTCTGACGGTTTTATTATATACAACATTTTTAACTTTTTCTTATTATGTACAAAAGAATCCTCAATTTATCCCTCAAAACCTTGCGAAGTGGCCAAATAGTATAGATAAACGATTTAGATACGTTAAGAGAGGATTAAAACAAAATTGCGTATAATTGGACAACCAACAGCAGTGGTGCTAGAAAAAATGAATATTTCATCAATCGTCAGAGGATCAATCGGTTTCTGCTTAATAACTTTTTTCTCAAGCATCAGATCGTTTCGTGGTTTTCGAGACTTTTTTTCTTTGTTGAATTTCCTAAACAAGCCATATAACGATTTATTTTTAGGAAGTAATGGGCGACTCCTGGAGGAATTATTTTGTAAAAGTTAACTTTCCCATACACAATCCCATGTAAACTTTTAACAGTGGGCGCAAAAATATAGTTTCACTGATCAAGCTAAGAATTTGCACAGTTGTTCTAGTACCCAAATAGTACCTAAAAAGTTGCTCGGAGCTGGAATCTATTTTTTGTCCCACCCTAGTGTACACAGCTATTACAATAATAAATAGTACACCTGTTTTGCATCCTTCCACAATACATATGAACTTTTGGATTTCATCACTCCAGCAGATTTTTTTTACACCGGATTTGAGATATGATTCTCCGAGATTATTGTTATAATAATATATTCGTTAAAGAAAATTAAAGTGAAAGCAAATGACTTGCTTCAATATATACATACTGCTGGGATAATTGAGAAATTAAACGTGCAAATCTTGAAGACCTGTTAGCAAAGTTTGAAATTAAATTCGGTCTATAAGAGGCGACAGAACAAAAATCACAAACCGGAGTGGACAGAAGGAGCCAAAACCAGGAGTGAAAACCTAAGCGTCAAAACCTACTTGGTTTGCTATGATTTTTTTACTCACTCTTAGAAACGTGCATAACAATGATTGGATTCCACCGCTCCTTTGGAAACAGGCTCCTTGGTGTAAAATGTGTGGTTTATTTGAAACACTGATATATATATATATATATATATATATATATATATATATATATATATATATATATATATATATATATATATATATATATATATATATATATATATATATATATCTATATATATATATATATATATATATATATATATATATATATATATATATATATATATATATATATATATATATATATATATATATATATATATATATATATATATATATATATATATATATATATATATATATATATATATATATATATATATATATACGTTACGATGGTTCCCGCCACCTGCCAACATCAACACATCCACCAGAGCCCATAGCAACAACAGGTATCCAGGCCAAGCCCAGTGCACGCGCGAGGATAAGCGATGAGCTACGCAAGTTTCACCCGACGTGGGAACGACGGAATCACGCCACCCGGAGGAACGCCGATTCAGCAGGTTCAACCAATAAAAGGCGATTGACGAGTTTATTATATTTAGTTTATAAGGTGACAGTGTAGAATCTAGATTAGTTTTTCGAATAAAAGTTTTTTTTATATAAAGTCTCGGCATTACGGCTTAGCTGGCGCAGTCAAGGTAGTCTGTGGAAGTAGTGTATCGGAAAGTGCTTCAGAAACAACAAAACCCAACCGAGCAAAGTTCAGGGCGAACAACTGGTGTACCGGGAAACCATCGGTGACAAGATATCATCCGAGTTGCGTGCATCCAGAGCGAAGAAGGACCCACAGACAGGACCACCCCTCCCAGAAGGATTGCTACACCACCTTAGAAACTCCAGAAGGATGCTGCTTGTCCTACTGTAAGTAAACACACCCACATTTTTTTTAGTGCTAAAGTGATTTATCAGTGAGATTATTCAGAGTGAGAGGGGATATCAAACTCAAAAATTATTCTCCCGTAATTAATCCAAAGTGCACAAATTAAACGAACATAGCATATCAGTGCGCGGGGGAAACAAAAAAAAGTAACCCACGAACAAGTGCGAATCAATCAAACTAAACGCGCGCATCGCCTACGGCACCAGAAAGTGCAAACAAATAATTTTATTTCCACTACCCGCGTGCAAAGCAAAGGAAACAAAACACGCCATGGCCGAGCCATCCGCGCAATTCCAAGTAATGGAAATCACACCCGAGCAGCTGATACAACAGGTTGCTCAGCTGACTAGCACGCAATCAAGCTTAATCGCAACAATTAACGAGTTGCGAGAAAGAGCAAATAACCCATTCACAAAATTCCAAATTCCCGACCAAATCAAGATCATCCCACAATTTAACGGGAACCGGAAGGAAGCCCTAGCCTGGATAGAGGACACACAAGAGGCAATTGACCAGTTCGAGGAATACGAACTCGAACCCGAATACAAACATATCATTAGAGTCATAAAATCAAAAATAGTTGGCGAAGCAAGGGAAGTGCTTATAGCTTCTGGGAATCCATCGGAGTGGATCGAAATTAAAGAGATCTTACTTAATGCTTTCGGGGATAAACGGGATATAACGTCCCATATCCAATCATTGTTCTATATACGACAGGGTAAGAAAACTCTTCAGGAATATTTCCAAAAAGTCAAAGCAATTGACACGGCTATTAAAACAACTGCCGCGCAGATGGAGGACTATAAAAAATCCACCGAAGCTGTAAACAAACTTATAAGCTTGATGACCCTCACCAGGTACATCGATGGGCTGAACGGTGAAAATTTAGCTATGTACGTCAGGAGTTACCGACCAAAGTCCTTGGAGGAAGCTCACGACATAACAATTGCCCATTCAAACGCCTCTTTTCGGCAAAAAATGGAAAATCGGCAATCTTCTTCTAGCTCTTTCGGACCAAACCCAAAATTTCAAAACAAAAATGATAACACCAAAAACCAAAATTTCAACTCAGGACAACAAAAAACCAGTTCTGGCAAGTTCAAAAAGACCAATGACGAAGACGTTTCTATGAAAACTCACATTTCGAAAATGCAAATTAACAATAATGAAGGGAAAAGGAACAAATATCCGGAAGAATCAGACGAAGAACCAGAAGAAAACCCAACCGCTGAATGTAAATTTGAGTCCGACGAAGACGAGTATTTCGTAGGGGATGAGATAAATTTTCAAATAGCCGGATCCGAAAAGGCAAAGAGATAAACAACTTAATTCCTTACATAACCATTTCGACTACAAAGGGCGAAATGAAATTTTTGATAGACACAGGCGCTAACAAAAATTACATATCACCCGAACATGTTAATTTAGAAAACGCGAAAAAAGAAAAAGGCCTCAAGGTAACCAACATCAACGGCACCTTCGAGATCAAACAGTCCGTATCGTTTGATCCGTTTTCAATAAAGAAAAAATTAAAATTTTATGTTTTTAAATTCCACCAGTTCTTTGACGGACTGATTGGGTATGAATCGCTGCGCGATCTGAACGCTCAACTAGACACCGGAAAAAATAAATTAAAAATTGGCAGGAAAACTATTGAATTGAAGAAACGATTTCCTGAAACACAGAAAATTAATCTCAACGAACAGAAAGTACAGTTCATCAAGATTAAAACAGTGAACGAAGGAGATTTTATTATAGGGGAAGAGAGAAACATGGGAGACTTTTCTATCCTGCCTGGTATCTATAACAGTAAAAATAACTCCGCTTTCGTAGCTGTGGAAAATCACAGTAAATCTAATCTGGAAATCAACGTCAATGAAACCAGTTTTGAAAATGATGAATTCCTAGAAACTCAAGGACCAAAATTTTGCGCGAAAAACAAATTTAAAATACAAGACGATTCTTTAAACAAATTGGAAAAGGAAGCTTTAGAAAAAATAATCTCCGATAATTCCGAAACCTTATATTTCGAAGAAGAGAAATTGTCATTCACTCATCGGATTAAACATAAAATCAGAACGGTAGACAATATCCCCATTCACACAAAATCATATCGCTACCCGCAAATATTCGAAAGCGAGGTGCAAAAACAAATACAAAAGATGCTTAAGGACGGGATCATAAAAGAATCCATATCGCCTTATACGTCACCCGTATGGGTAGTACCCAAAAAGGTCGACGCATCTGGAGTAAAAAAGTTTCGATTGGTCATCGACTATCGTAAACTTAATGAGAAAACCATTTCCGACAGATATCCAATACCGGATATCACGGAAATATTAGACAAACTCGGTAGAGCAACCTATTTCTCTACCATCGACTTGGTCTCCGGATTTCACCAAATCCAACTAGAAAAAAATGATTTTGAGAAAACGGCTTTCTCTGCGAGTTCTGGAAAGTACGAATTCACTAGAATGCCGTTTGGCCTTAAGAACGCCCCTGCGACATTTCAAAGGGTTATGGACGCCGTTCTTCGGGAATTCATTGGAATATGTTGTCTGGTATACATGGACGACATAATAATCTTTTCTAGCTCATTCGAAGAACACGTTAAAGATATTAAGAGAGTACTTCAAAAGCTGAAAGAAGCGTGCCTAAAAATACAGTTGGATAAATGTTATTTTTTTAGACGGGAAGTTCAATTCTTAGGACACACCGTTACTGAAAATGGAGTCAAACCAAATAGCGACAAAATCGAAGTGATTAAAAATTGGCCTATCCCGAAGAATGAAAAAGAGCTCAAACAATTTCTGGGAACTATCGGCTACTACCGCCGCTTTATTAAAGACTTTGCTAAAATGGTAAAACCTCTTACACAACTACTGCGAAGTGATACCGACTTCACATTCACCCCAGAAATAATTCAATGCTTCGAAAAATGCAAATCCCTTTTAACCATGGACCCCATTTTGGCCTACCCTGACTTCGAAAAAGAATTCATCCTTACAACAGATGCGAGCGACTTCGCGATTGGAGCAGTCCTATCACAGGGACAAATTGGCAAAGACCGCCCTATCGCCTACGCATCTAGGACACTTAGTAAAGCCGAAGAAAATTACTGTACCACGGAAAAAGAACTCTTAGCCATCATATGGGCAGTGAAACATTTCCGCCCCTATCTCTACGGGAGACGTTTTAAACTAATCACAGATCACCAGCCTCTCATTTATTCCATGACCTGCGCGAACCCCAAAATTATACGGTGGAAATTAGACTTAAGTGAATTCGATTTCGAAATCATTTATAAACCGGGCAGAGAGAACGTCGTTGCAGATGCCCTCTCCAGACTTAAACCGACCGATATAAATGCTAATAGTCAAAACAACGTGGAGGACAACGAGAACGAAGATGTAAACGAGAGCGATGGAGAGACAGTGCACTCAGCAGACACTAGCGACAACCATTATATCTGGACAACTGAAAAACCGATTAACATGTTCAAAACCCAACTAATTTTCAAAATCTCACGAAGCGACATCGAAGCTCACGAAGAAGTCTTCCCTAAATATCACAGATTCACCATCTGTAAACCGGACTATAATGAAGAATCTCTTGTCAAAATTCTTAAAGGAAAGCTCAACCCAAAAGGCGTTAATTGCATCTATTGCCCCATATCACTAACCCAACTAATCCAAGAAACGTACAGAAAACACTTTTCTCATGCTAAAATCTTCAAGATCTTTATTTCACAGGAACTCTTACAGGACGTCAGGTTACCAGAGGAACAAGACGAAATCGTGCGGAAGGTGCACGAGTACGCACACAGAGGAACGAAAGAAAATAAACAACAAATCCTTTCGGATTATTTTTTCCCGGAAATTGACAAAAAGTTAAAAATTTTCATTAACAACTGTCTTATCTGCAAGAAATGCAAATACGACAGGAAACCTCCAAAATTAATACAAAAAACAAATGACACAAATCATCCCTTCCAAAAGATTCATATCGACATTTTTTTCATCAAAGGCAGAAAAATGCTAACGGTAGTCGACGCGTTTTCAAAATTTGCAAACGTGATACCTCTTGAAACAAGAACAATCATTGATCTTAAAAGAGCAATCACGGAGCACATTCGAGTTTTTGGCAGACCGGAAGTAATAGTTTGCGATCAAGAGCCTGGTTTCACTTCAATAGATTTTATCGGTTTTCTCCAGGACCTAAACATTGAATTACACCACGCGAGTTCTAGCAACTCTAACGGAATAGTGGAACGTTTCCACTCGACTCTAATCGAATTATTCAGGACCATGAATCACAAACACACTGACTTGGAACTCAATGACAGAATAAACATTTTGGTCGACTTGTACAATAACACGATACATTCTGCTACAGGTTTTAAACCCCGTCAGGTAATCTTCAATTACCAGAACAAAACAAACGCTGACGACATATATCAAAAATATCAAAAGATCCAATCGGCTATTTTAGTAATGATGGAGAAAAGAAAAAAACAAGTAGAGGAGGAGAACAAGAGGAAATCATTACCAAAACAGCTAGACCAGGGCAAAGACGTATACGTTAAAGTCACTCAACGAATTACAAAAGACAAAGAACCTTACAAAATCTCTAGAGTACAAGAAAATAACGAGCTAACTTTCAAAGATTCGTTTGGAGTAAAAATTCACAAAAAAAGAATTAAGAAGTAATTTTCTTGGCCTCTTTTCAGACTTGTACGACTGATTACTGCAACGACTTATCATGACGTATCAACAAAAAATGGGCTACTTACAATCAAACTAGATACAGTTAGGATAAGAGTAGGTTACGAGAGACTTATCCATAAAATTGATCTCGACGATATCAGGCAAAACATCAACTACATAGAGAACCTAGCAACGAAACTTAATATCACAGACCATTTAGAACAAACCCTTCAGTTTAAAATTAGAAAAGCGCACGAAAAGCTGACCGGCTTCTATCCTAGAAGACTTAAAAGAGGACTCGTAAACGCTTTAGGGAAAGTTATTAAATTTGTAGCAGGTAACCCAGATCAGGAAGATCTAGAGTTAATTAATCAAAATTTTGAAATACTGGAACATACCAGCAATAAAATTATAGAAAACCAGTCAAAACAGATCAAAATCAATAATTTACTTCAATCCACGGTCAACAAAGTTTCGAAAACATTGAGATCAATCAAAATACAAATCGATCAAGACAATTTAAAACTTACAAAAGATCTCGAACAGATTAACCTCATTTTGAACCTAGATATATTGATTAAAACACTAGAAGACCTAGAAGAACAGATAGTTTTTTCGAAATCGAATCATTTAAACAGAAACATTTTGAGCCTAAATGACAGAGAGTATATTTGGAAAGTTTTAGAAAATCAACAAATTAATATTAAATTTGAGGATGAAATCTATAAATTCGTTCAGTCAATCGCCTCTTTGCAAAATAACCACATCATCATAATCATCAAAATTCCTATAATCGAGCAGAAGCAGTACAGACTGATGCAGCTGGAACCTATCAACACAAACGGAACTAGAATCGATACGAATATTCGCTATGTGGCCCAGCATCAACACACGTTTTACGAGCAAAAGGAAAGGTGTTTTATCTGTGACAATAGCTATCCACTGAACGATGAATGCGTCTTCAACATACTCACCAACCAGAAGGCCAGATGTTCAACGTACAATCAGCCAGACCAACCAATCATCAAGGAAATTAGTCTCGGAACCATACTTGTCGACACAGACAAGACAGTTTACATCGAGGACTCATGCGGCGACTCACGCATCATAGCAACACCAACAATAATCGAAACAGGTAACTGCACAATTACAGTGCAGAACTTTACATTTAAAAGTAACCCCAGACAGACCGAACAGTACGAAATTCTTACACCAATCTTCGGCAAAGAGATAATAGTAACCAAGCAAAGGACGGACTCGGAAGAGTTGCACCAGATGAATATCCAACAATTTGGAGGAAATCAAAAACCTTAAAATCCACATGACCAGCTCCCAGATACTTGGAGGAATATTTATGGCCTCTCTTGTGTCGTTACCACTAATCATCTTCTGCATTCGTAGATACAAAAACCAAAACAGGAAACAACCTCACCCAGCCAAGGAGGAGGACACAGTCACTCTACACACCTCAAGAAGTAACCCGGAGCCAACAGATGAGCATCTAAGGGAAACAATAGTTAACCAGCAGAAGGAAAAATCACCTAGTTTGGCAAAATCATTTTTCCCAACCAAATTCACGTTCATCGACGGATCAACAAAGTCAACCGAGGACGCCTGACACTTAGGGGGGAGACGTTACGACGGTTCCCGCCACCTGCCAACATCAACACATCCACCAGAGCCCATAGCAACAACAGGTATCCAGGCCAAGCCCAGTGCACGCGCGAGGATAAGCGATGAGCTACGCAAGTTTCACCCGACGTGGGAACGACGGAATCACGCCACCCGGAGGAACGCCGATTCAGCAGGTTCAACCAATAAAAGGCGATTGACGAGTTTATTATATTTAGTTTATAAGGTGACAGTGTAGAATCTAGATTAGTTTTTCGAATAAAAGTTTTTTTTATATAAAGTCTCGGCATTACGGCTTAGCTTATATATATATATATATATATATATATATATATATATATATATATATATATATATATATATATATATATATATATATATATATATATATATATATATATATATATATATATATATATATATATATATATATATATATATATATATATATATATATATATATATATATATATATATATATATATATATATATATATATATATATATATATATATATATATATATATATATATATATATATATATATATATAAAATATGCAAACAAAAAATTAATAATAATATAAATATATAGATATAGATAGATAGGGAGGGGAAAAATTTTTCAAATCTAATCTGTTTATTATTAATGGTCAAGGTTTCTTTTTCGTAGTTGATTTTGGCTTTGCTTTTAGCTAGATATTCAGATCCAAGAATTCCATCAAAGTAATTGTGAAAATTCAACTCGTAGTATGTTTGGGGGAAAACGTTTTTGTCAATTAAGTTAGCTTTACCTTTTCTGTTAATTTCGTGATTCCCGGAAATGTTTTTTATCTTAGTATTTTTTGTTGGCATCGTACTCGTGAGAACACCGGGGCGAATAATATTTTTGTTTGCGCCTGTATCTATCAAAAGTCGGATTGTCTGTCCTGTTTTAAAGTTTTTGCTTATCATGTAGGGTAAGTAATTCACGTTTGATTTTTTCCGTGTTGAGTCCAGCAAAAATTTAGGTCAATACTGTCGTTTTCGGATTCTGATTCGGAGGATCTTTCTTGTTCTGTTAGTTCTGTGTTGTATGGTTGTTTTCTATTTAGGGTTAATTTAGATTTGGTCGAATCTGTATCCATGGGTTGGGGAGAATCTTTGCTTTCAAATTTCCGTTCCTTTTGGTCGTGTCTATCGTTTCGTTCATTTCTTTCGTCTGATTTGAAATTTCTAAATTGTTTGGGTTTATTTCTGGGATGGGTTTGGTCCATGTTAGAAGCAGTTGCCTCTTTAGATCGGAATTTGCATACGAAGGCGTATGCTGCCTCCATGTCCTCAGGACCGGCGGCTTGCGCATAGCCAAAGTATGGCTCTTTCAACCCTGCTAAAAATGCTGCCAGGACATCTTCTTCGATAAATGAGTTAATCGCATCCCAATTGTCTTTGTATTTTGGTTTTTGTTTGGCCAGGGTTTTTATATTTTGCGTAATTTCTTTACATTTTGAGTAGTATTTATGAACGGACATATTATCAGACATTGGAAAATCCACGCAGATAATTGCTTTCGATTTCCATCGAATTTTGGGATATTTTTTATTGGGTCGGGGAGTTTAAAAAAATCTTCCACCGCTCCTGGATTTTGATGCACTCTACTGTTATTACCTGGCTGACTTAGCGATAGTGCATTAATTGCTTGTGCTTGCTAGTCTTGCCTTTCCATTAGCTGCTGAAGCGCTTGGTTCAGGTGATTTATTTGCGAAGATATTGGATCCATGGTATTTTCTTCTAATGCTAAATTTTCAATTTCTGGGGTCTCTTTTATTGGTATATGAGAGAAATCACCAGAATCTAGACTCGAAGCTTCGGAATCTGAGCTACTGTCGGTTATTTTAATTTGCACCTTTTTTAACAGCACTCTTGCTTCTTTTAACGCTGACTTTGCTTTTGGGATTAAATTTCGCCGATGAAAACCACAGTCAAATGGGTATATTGAGAAAACGGTGAAAGGAAAAATGCTTGCGCGAAGTTTCCAAGAAGCCCACTAAACGTGTTGACTCGCTTCTCTCTTATCTTGCCTATCTGGTAGTACAAGGTAAGGACGCGAACAGTTTTAGAATGTCACTCACTAATGCCCGCCTAGCGTTGATTCGCACTAAGGGAGAACAAATAAAACTACTCACGGTTTCTGCTGTCGTGTTTCGTGGTTCCGGCTGGACGCTGCTGGTGCTCCAGGTGGTTACTGCGGGGGGATCCTCAACTCTTCGGCGACTTTGGTTTATTCCCTGATGAACCTCCGTCTGTTGTGCTTCAGATGTGTCAGTTTTTCAACACTGTCCACGGGATCACTGCAGTTACGTTTGTTGGTGCGTAACTATTCCACTTTTTTATCACAGTTAATCACTCCAGCCTGTTCCGTAAGGCTGCGCCAATAATAGGTTTTGGTCCCTGATGAGCTTTTTAAAAAATCACTTTTATTCAAATTAAATAGAATACAAATTAAACTGAACTAACTCAACTCAAAATAATGATCGATCCGAAGCCTGTGGAAGTGATTTTGTATAATGAATCTGCTGACGGGACAGTTTGGGCTGAGTGGATAGCGTTGCTGGCTGTTGCTAGGTCGACGTGTGCATAGTCGGCGGCGTGGCTATGGTAAACTGCTGATCGTGTCCAATGCCGGCGTGGCGTATAGTGTGGATATAGCTGATCGTGTCTAATGCTGACATGGGCTATCATGTAATTATATATATATATATATATATATATATATATATATATATATATATATATATATATATATATATATATATATATATATATATATATATATATATATATATATATATATATATATATATATATATATATATATATATATATTTATATATATATATATATATATATATATATATATATATATATATATATATATATATATATATATATATATATATATATATATATATATATATATATATATATATATATATATATATATATATATATATATATATATATATATATATATATATATATATATATATATATATATATATATATTTATATATATATATATATATATATATATATATATATATATATATATATATATATATATATATATATATATATATATATATATATATCAGTGTTTCAAAAATCACTCCAATCAGCATGCGTTGAAAAAACCATAGTTTGACAAATCATTTGAATCCATGATTTCATCACGGCGTCTGGCCTTAACGGTTGCACGCCGTGTGGTGTCGGTTTTTGCACCCTCGCCTGGTGACTTCCTAGGGCGCTTCGCGTTCGACGCCGTCTTGCGATTGCCCTTGCCTTTTCCCTTCGAGGGGAACTCGGCCGCCGCTTCGAGCGACATGGCTGCTCCATAGAAGTTGAAGGCCACTGTCTGGGTACATATGTCGACCTTCTCTCTTCCCTCCCTTTTGGAGGCCACTGTCTGGGTTTCTCTGTCGGACTTCTCCCGACATTCCACCCTCTTGGCGTAAGCCTGTTGTTCCTGTCTTGCGACACAAACACCTTTCCGGAGCACCAGGAGGCTCTGCTTCAGCTCCTTACTTATATTTTGCTTTGCGCTAGTGAACTCGATTATTGAATCGAGATGCTCCACCACTGTGCGCATCGCGGATAGTGGCCCGTCCAGTGCGTTGGTAGGACTATTTTCTACCACTGCTGGGGGGTCACTGGTGCTATCAGATGCAGCACTCGTCGCTCCACTACTCTCCCCACGGGGGAAGACCTCGCCAAACCACCTCTAGCAAAGGGGTTTGGCACCTTTGTTTGTTTATTGTTTTAGTTTTTGTTCATCTCCATGTTAATACCCACGAGTTGTGCGAGAATAAATGTTCGCCACGCCAGAGCTCCGCAGTAACGTGGTAAGGGACGCTTACTGTGGGGGTTGCCCAGATACCACACAGGCTCCGTTAACGATCGAGCATCTTTTTCACCCCCTCGATCACTCATCCCTCGGCACGGGTCGCTTCACGCCTTGGAATTGGGGTTATGACCTATCTTGCTTTACGTGGTGACCGCGGCCCAGATCATCATAACCATCCTCCTTTACCAGGGCTTTTTACCTGTAGCTCTGGTTCTCAATAGTTCCAGGTACGTATATTATTACAGACATGCTACTATTGAGATCCGTCATTCGCTAGCGGAGTTGACTGTTCGAGTTATCCCCATCGAAATAGCACACACACTAATCACTGACTCATGTATAATGGCTATACGGATCTTCATGGCGTGCCGTGGAACACAGTTAGAATTTTTCAGCGATAGAGGAACCAACTTCATCGGCGCTAGTCATGAGCTGCAAGAAGTGCCGCAGAAAATCTTCCACGGAAAACTATTCAGCAAATTTGTATCTTCAGAACTGAAATGATCGTTTAATCCGCCAAACTATCCACATTTTGGAGGCTGTTGGGAGAGATTAGTACAGTTCGTCAAAACAATTCTTAACCAGATGCTTCTGCTACGACATCCTACAGATGAAGTCCTGAGAAATACACTGGTGGAAATTGAGAACATCGTGAATTCTGGACCGCTCACATATATTCCTGTCGATGATGAGTCTGCCCCGGCTGTAACACCAAATTTGTGAGCTCAATATACGCGAATTGACAAATTGTCTCGGGATGCAACGGCCTTTGTAGTTAATGGTTCAAAAGCATCTCACGGATCGCAACTATGATAAGAATATACAACTTGTGCAGCCTTTAAATTTAATTCCGACGAATTTTCTTCGACAATTCGACTTGGTTAATTATGATTACCATAAAAAATAAATCGCAAAGAGATTTTAGTTGTGAAACATTTATTTGAGCGAAAGAAAAATATGATGAATTCTAGCAATTCAAAGGTGGTAAAATTTAGTACAGTGTCTTCTGTTTGTATACGGAAGTTATATTATATATCAATCTATTTATCTATCTATCTATATCTATATATTTATATTATTATTAATTTTTTGTTTGCATATTTTTTTATATATATATATATATATATATATATATATATATATATATATATATATATATATATATATATATATATATATATATATATATATATATATATATATATATATATATATATATATATATATATATATATATATATATATATATATATATATATATATATATATATATATATATATATAATTTGGTGTTACAGCCGGGGCAGACTCATCATCGACAGGAATATATGTGAGCGGTCCAGAATTCACGATGTTCTCAATTTCCACCAGTGTATTTCTCAGGACTTCATCTGTAGGATGTCGTAGCAGACGCATCTGGTTAAGAATTGTTTTGACGAACTGTACTAATCTCTCCCAACAGCCTCCAAAATGTGGATAGTTTGGCGGATTAAACGATCATTTCAGTTCTGAAGATACAAATTTGCTGAATAGTTTTCCGTGGAAGATTTTCTGCGGCACTTCTTGCAGCTCATGACTAGCGCCGATGAAGTTGGTTCCTCTATCGCTGAAAAATTCTAACTGTGTTCCACGGCACGCCATGAAGATCCGTATAGCCATTATACATGAGTCAGTGATTAGTGTGTGTGCTATTTCGATGGGGATAACTCGAACAGTCAACTCCGCTAGCGAATGACGGATCTCAATAGTAGCATGTCTGTAATAATATACGTACCTGGAACTATTGAGAACCAGAGCTACAGGTAAAAAGCCCTGGTAAAGGAGGATGGTTATGATGATCTGGGCCGCGGTCACCACGTAAAGCAAGATAGGTCATAACCCCAATTCCAAGGCGTGAAGCGACCCGTGCCGAGGGATGAGTGATCGAGGGGGTGAAAAAGATGCTCGATCGTTAACGGAGCCTGTGTGGTATCTGGGCAACCCCCACAGTAAGCGTCCCTTACCACGTTACTGCGGAGCTCTGGCGTGGCGAACATTTATTCTCGCACAACTCGTGGGTATTAACATGGAGATGAACAAAAACTAAAACAATAAACAAACAAAGGTGCCAAACCCCTTTGCTAGAGGTGGTTTGGCGAGGTCTTCCCCCGTGGGGAGAGTAGTGGAGCGACGAGTGCTGCATCTGATAGCACCAGTGACCCCCCAGCAGTGGTAGAAAATAGTCCTACCAACGCACTGGACGGGCCACTATCCGCGATGCGCACAGTGGTGGAGCATCTCGATTCAATAATCGAGTTCACTAGCGCAAAGCAAAATATAAGTAAGGAGCTGAAGCAGAGCCTCCTGGTGCTCCGGAAAGGTGTTTGTGTCGCAAGACAGGAACAACAGGCTTACGCCAAGAGGGTGGAATGTCGGGAGAAATCCGACAGAGAAACCCAGACAGTGGCCTCCAAAAGGGAGGGAAGAGAGAAGGTCGACATATGTACCCAGACAGTGGCCTTCAACTTCTATGGAGCAGCCATGTCGCTCGAAGCGGCGGCCGAGTTCCCCTCGAAGGGAAAAGGCAAGGGCAATCGCAAGACGGCGTCGAACGCGAAGCGCCCTAGGAAGTCACCAGGCGAGGGTGCAAAAACCGACACCACACGGCGTGCAACCGTTAAGGCCAGACGCCGTGATGAAATCATGGATTCAAATGATTTGTCAAACTATGGTTTTTTCAACGCATGCTGATTGGAGTGATTTTTGAAACACTGATATATATATATATATATATATATATATATATATATATATATATATATATATATATATATATATATATATATATATATATATATATATATATATATATATATATATATATATATATATATATATATATATATATATAATTACATGATAGCCCATGCCAGCATTAGACACGATCAGCTATATCCACACTATACGCCACGCCGGCATTGGACACGATCAGCAGTTTACCATAGCCACGCCGCCGACTATGCACACGTCGACCTAGCAACAGCCAGCAACGCTATCCACTCAGCCCAAACTGTCCCGTCAGCAGATTCATTATACAAAATCACTTCCACAGGCTTCGGATCGATCATTATTTTGAGTTGAGTTAGTTCAGTTTAATTTGTATTCTATTTAATTTGAATAGAAGTGATTTTTTAAAAAGCTCATCAGGGACCAAAACCTATTATTGGCGCAGCCTTACGGAACAGGCTGGAGTGATTAACTGTGATAAAAAAGTGGAATAGTTACGCACCAACAAACGTAACTGCAGTGATCCCGTGGACAGTGTTGAAAAACTGACACATCTGAAGCACAACAGACGGAGGTTCATCAGGGAATAAACCAAAGTCGCCGAAGAGTTGAGGATCCCCCCGCAGTAACCACCTGGAGCACCAGCAGCGTCCAGCTGGAACCACGAAACACGACAGCAGAAACCGTGAGTAGTTTTATTTGTTCTCCCTTAGTGCGAATCAACGCTAGGCGGGCATTAGTGAGTGACATTCTAAAACTGTTCGCGTCCTTACCTTGTACTACCAGATAGGCAAGATAAGAGAGAAGCGAGTCAACACGTTTAGTGGGCTTCTTGGAAACTTCGCGCAAGCATTTTTCCTTTCACCGTTTTCTCAATATACGCATTTGACTGTGGTTTTCATCGGCGAAATTTAATGCCAAAAGCAAAGTCAGCGTTAAAAGAAGCAAGAGTGCTGTTAAAAAAGGTGCAAATTAAAATAACCGACAGTAGCTCAGATTCCGAAGCTTCGAGTCTAGATTCTGGTGATTTCTCTCATATACCAATAAAAGAGACCCCAGAAATTGAAAATTTAACATTAGAAGAAAATACCATGGATCCAATATCTTCGCAAATAAATCACCTGAACCAAGCGCTTCAGCAGCTAATGGAAAGGCAAGACTAGCAAGCACAAGCAATTAATGCACTATCGCTAAGTCAGCCAGGTAATAACAGTAGAGTGCATCAAAATCCAGGAGCGGTGGAAGATTTTTTTAAACTCCCCGACCCAATAAAAAATATCCCAAAATTCGATGGAAATCGAATGCAATTATCTGCGTGGATTTTCCAATGTCTGATAATATGTCCGTTCATAAATACTACTCAAAATGTAAAGAAATTACGCAAAATATAAAAACCCTGGCCAAACAAAAACCAAAATACAAAGACAATTGGGATGCGATTAACTCATTTATCGAAGAAGATGTCCTGGCAGCATTTTTGGCAGGGTTGAAAGAGCCATACTTTGGCTATGCGCAAGCCGCCGGTCCTGAGGACATGGAGGCAGCATACGCCTTCGTATGCAAATTCCGATCTAAAGAGGCAACTGCTTCTAACATGGACCAAACCCATCCCAGAAATAAACCCAAACAATTTAGAAATTTCAAATCAGACGAAAGAAATGAACGAAACGATAGACACGACCAAAAGGAACGGAAATTTGAAAGCAAAGATTCTCCCCAACCCATGGATACAGATTCGACCAAATCTAAATTAACCCTAAATAGAAAACAAGCATACAACACAGAACTAACAGAACAAGAAAGATCCTCCGAATCAGAATCCGAAAACGACAGTATTGACCTAAATTTTTGCTGGACTCAACACGGAAAAAATCAAACGTGAATTACTTACCCTACATGATAAGCAAAAACTTTAAAACAGGACAGACAATCCGACTTTTGATAGATACAGGCGCAAACAAAACTATTATTCGCCCCGGTGTTCTTACGAGTACGATGCCAACAAAAAATACTAAGATAAAAAACATTTCCGGGAATCACGAAATTAACAGAAAAGGTAAAGCTAACTTAATTGACAAAAACGTTTTCCCCCAAACATACTACGAGTTGAATTTTCACAATTACTTTGATGGAATTCTTGGATCTGAATATCTAGCTAAAAGCAAAGCCAAAATCAACTACGAAAAGGAAACCTTGACCATTAATAATAAACAGATTAGATTTGAAAAATATTTCCCCTCCAAAAGGCTTTACTCCCACACTATCGAAATCACCACCTCCAAAAACGGAGACTGGATTGTCCTTACCTTTCAAAAACTTCATAAAGCAATTATTATCGAGCCAGGTCTTTATAACTCCTTTAATAAAAAGTCTACAGTTAAGGTTATAACTAATAAAAGCACTGTACCACAGGTGCATGGACATTTTGTGCTCAAAGTTAACAATTTCGAAACCATAACCCCAATTCAGCTCGAGTCAACATCTCCCATTGACAAGGATATGCTATCCAAAATTATACGAACCAACCATTTATCGTCATTGGAAAAAGAAAGTTTTCTCGAAACGATTCTACAAAATCAAAATGTTCTCTTAAAACCGAATGAGAAACTGACTGCGACATCGGCAATCAAGCACAAAATTATAACAACAGACGACCAACCGGTCTACACAAAATCCTATAGATACCCGCACGCATTTAAACATGACGTGGAACAACAAATCAGAGAACTCCTAGACAATGGCATTATTCGTCACTCAAAAAGCCCGTACTCATCTCCTATCTGGGTGGTCCCCAAAAAACTAGACGCTTCCGGAAAACGCAATGTTAGAGTCGTGATTGACTACAGGAAAATTAACGAAAAGACAATTAGTGACAAATTCCCGATACCACAGATTGAGGAGATTCTGGATAGTTTAGGAAAATCAGTTTACTTCACTACGCTCGATTTAAAATCCGGATTCCACCAAATCGAAATGGACCCGGACCATCAGTACAAAACAGCATTTTCCACAGCATTAGGCCATTTTCAATTCACCAGAATGCCTTTTGGTTTGAAAAATGCGCCCGCGACATTTCAGCGCGCAATGAACAATATTCTCGGCGAATATATTGGAACTATTTGTTTTGTATATTTAGACGATATAATAGTTATTGGAAAAGATCTTAAAACACACATCCAAAACCTAACAAAAATCCTTAAAAGACTCATAGAATTCAACCTAAAAATACAAATAGATAAATGTGAGTTCATGCGTCGAGAAACAGAGTTCCTCGGACATGTTATCACAGGAAGGTATTAAACCGGACCCGGAAAAAATTAAGAAAATTTTGGACTGGAAGTTGCCCGAAAACCAGAAACAAATCAAACAGTTTCTCGGACTTTCTGGATATTACAGAAGGTTTATTAGAGACTATTCAAAAATTGTTAAACCAATGACAAAATTTTTAAAAAAAGATCAGACAGTGAACATTAACGACGAGAACTACAGGACTGCGTTCTCCAAACTAAAACAAATCCTATCATCAGACCAAATCCTCACATACCCCGACTTTCAACTCCCATTTATTCTGACGACAGACGCTAGTAACTACGCGATTGGTGCTGTCCTCTCCCAAATCCAGGACAAAAGCGAAAGACCGATTGCATTCGCCAGCAGGACACTCACCAAATGCGAAACGAACTATAGTACCATCGAAAAAGAAGCATTAGCCATCATGTGGGGAATTAATAAATTCAAACCATATTTGTATGGGAACAATTTTACACTCTTTACCGACCACAAACCACTTCAATACATAAAAAATTGCAACAAGAATCAAAAACTCTTAAACTGGCGTATGGAACTCGAAAATTATGACTACACTATAATATACAAAGAAGGTAAAAGTAATGTGGTGGCAGATGCGTTGAGTAGGAAAACTGAAGAAAGCTGCGAAGTCAATATAAATAATACAGATTCTCCAATTTCGGGAAGAAATTCAGACTCACAGAAAAGCGAAACGTCAAGTAGTGGAGCCGAACCACCAACCGAGCGAAACGAATCGGATAGCGACGAGGCGCAATCAGAAGTACCCCCAAATGACGATTCCGACGATGAAACAATCCACTCAGCCGACACATCGCAGGATTATTACATTCACTGCACAGAGTGTCCAATCAACTATTACAGGAACCAACTTATTTTCAGGAAGACACGCTTTAACACAATTATTTCAGAGACACCCTTTACTAATTTCAATAGAACTATCATATGCAGCGACACATTTGACGAAAACATTCTGACTGACATTTTGAAAAAATATCATAATAATAAACAGACAGCGATAATGGCTCCAGAGGAGATCATCCAAACTATTCAAGAAGTTTATAGGAAAAACTTCAATGAAAACGGACACTTCGTACTGACGCAACTACAGGTAGAAGACGTTACGACCGAAGACAGACAAGACGCCATTATAAACAAGGAGCACGAACGCGCACATCGAGGGGTCAATGAAGTTGAGAACCAGATAAAAAGATGCTACTTCTTCCCTAAGATGGCATCAAAAATTAGAATTTTTACAAAGACTTGCAAAGTGTGCAATATGCACAAATATGAAAGAAAGCCTTATAACATAAAGCTCTCACCAAGACCGACCGTAGACCGACCTTTCGACAGAATACACATGGACATTTTTCAAATCGACAGACATAACTTTCTATCGTTAGTCGATGCGTTCTCGAAGCATGCTCAAATGATACTCATGGAAACTAAAAATTTAATCGACGTCAAAAATGCGCTAGCCCAATACTTTACATCGTTCGGCATACCTAGACAAATTATAACAGACCACGAAACGACATTTAGGTCCATACAGCTTAAAAATTATCTTGATAATTTAAATATTGAATTATGCTATGCCTCTTGTTCAGAATCCAATGGACAAGTAGAAAAAACACATTCTACTATTATCGAGATCATTAACACAAACAAACATAAATTTCCAGATCTCAATACCACAGCATTGGTCTTACTAGCAATCTCTCTGTACAACACATCAGTACATTCAGCAACGAAATTTACGCCAAATGAAGTAATATTCAATAATAACAACATTGTACAACCCATCCAAATTCAAGAAGATTCAGAGAACTTGTTTAAAAAAGTTAAATCTAATCTAGAAAAAGCCAAAGACATCCAAATTAACCGTAACAGGCAAAGAGAAGACCCACCAATAATCTTAGATAACGAACAAGTATACTTAATCCCCAATATTAGGAAAAAGTTAGACCCTAGGGCAAAACCTACAGTGGCACAAAATATTACAGATAAAACGTTTAAAAATAACAAACATATTAAGAGGCACAAATGTAAAATTAAACGCTTGAAGAAGCAGACATTACAATAAATCAATGATATCGTATTTTTATTACAGGAACACTCAAACAGCATAAACTACAAGATTGTAGGGAATTTAGAAAATTAAAGAACATCAAACTGCAACAATGTACTATACAATAATATTACTATTCTTACTTCGGAGGACAAGCGGCCAACAACTCGAAATCAAACATTTGTACCAAGACCCCATTCTTTTGTTACAATCTCAAAATTGTCATATTCAAACTGGTATTGTAAAAATCATTCACCCAATTAACTTAACAATCTTGGAAGAAAATGTAAAACTATTCACTAGTATTTCTAAAAAGATAGATCAATCATTTCCAATGTCAGACTTAATTATTAGAAAATCCAGACATCTTACAGATAATTTATATCAATTAAAACCCGTGAAGAGCAATAGACACAAAAGATTAGATATTATCGGAACAGCCTGGAAATGGCTCGCAGGAAACCCAGACGCTGAAGATCTACGCCTCATCAATAGTACACTCAACAACCTAATTGACCAATCGAACGAACAAATCAAAGTCAACGAAGTCATCAATGAAAGGATAACAAAAATCAGCGACACCATCAACAAACTGGTCGGGCATCATAACTTAATCAACACCATTCTACTTAAAGAAATAGACGCTATCACTTTACTGCTATCTCTAGATGCAATAAATAGCATTCTCGAAGACATAGAAGATACCATTTTGAGAGCCCAAGTGCTACTACCAAACAGCAAGTTACTAACGATCAAAGAAATACTCATGATCGAATCCATTCTCAATAAACAAGGCATTGAGACAACCTTCCCAGAAGACGCGTTGAATTATGCAACACCAAAAATAGCTAGTAAAAATGACATGATTCTCTACATACTGGAAATACCCAAAACAAGTAAAGACTGCGAGATAATCGAAATAATTCCCTTGATTGTGAATGACACAATAATTGTAGATACACCAAATTATGTAATTGAATCAAATAAGAAACTATTTACCACAAGCCACCGGAAAAAGTTGTACAACAGCTACAAGAAACTAAACCATTTTCTGATACTTGTGTACTCCCAATAATCATGGGATCAGAAAGTCATTGTAAAGCAATCGTACTGAAGCAAACAATAGTACAAACTCTGCCAGGAAACAAAATCCTAATCAATAACGGAAAACAGTTGACCATAAATTCAACTTGTGGTCCACATGGCAGAACACTAACAGGAAATTACATTCTACATTTTACTAACTGCACTATCAATCTTGGGAACGAAACATTCGTTTCTGAAGTAATAACAACACCAAATTACACAAAACAATTAGTTGGTACATTCCCAGGATTACTGATCAAGAAACAAATTATCAGTAAACAGAATATTTCAGCATTAACTTTGCAAACAGCAAACAACAGGCATCGAATTGATTACGTACAACTGAGACAATTCGAACACAAAAAATGGCTAATAGGAATTTTCGGAGGTTTTTCGACTACTACTTTCATAATCTTGGCATTAGCGATTATCTGTCTTTACAGGAAAAGAGTTGTATTCAAAATTCACTACCCCTTTACAAACAGAGATAGCAACAACAACAGAGATGCAGAAACCCAGAAAAGTTCGTACCAATTGGCCGAGGACGTCCAATCTTTTCCCCCGGAGGAATTACATGATAGCCCATGCCAGCATTAGACACGATCAGCTATATCCACACTATACGCCACGCCGGCATTGGACACGATCAGCAGTTTACCATAGCCACGCCGCCGACTATGCACACGTCGACCTAGCAACAGCCAGCAACGCTATCCACTCAGCCCAAACTGTCCCGTCAGCGGATTCATTATACAAAACCACTTCCACAGGCTTCGGATCGATCATTATTTTGAGTTGAGTTAGTTCAGTTTAATTTGTATTCTATTTAATTTGAATAAAAGTGATTTTTTAAAAAGCTCATCAGGGACTAAAACCTATTATATATGAGTTGACTGTTCGAGTTATCCCCATCGAAATAGCACACACACTAATCACTGACTCATGTATAATGGCTATACGGATCTTCATGGCGTGCCGTGGAACACAGTTAGAATTTTTCAGCGATAGAGGAACCAACTTCATCGGCGCTAGTCATGAGCTGCAAGAAGTGCCGCAGAAAATCTTCCACGGAAAACTATTCAGCAAATTTGTATCTTCAGAACTGAAATGATCGTTTAATCCGCCAAACTATCCACATTTTGGAGGCTGTTGGGAGAGATTAGTACAGTCCGTCAAAACAATTCTTAACCAGATGCGTCTGCTACGACATCCTACAGATGAAGTCCTGAGAAATACACTGGTGGAAATTGAGAACATCGTGAATTCTGGACCGCTCACATATATTCCTGTCGATGATGAGTCTGCCCCGGCTGTAACACCAAATTTGTGAGCTCAATATACGCGAATTGACAAATTGTCTCGGGATGCAACGGCCTTTGTAGTTAATGGTTCAAAAGCATCTCATGGATCGCAACTATGATAAGAATATACAACTTGTGCAGCCTTTAAATTTAATTCCGACGAATTTTCTTCGACAATTCGACTTGGTTAATTATGATTATCATAAAAAATAAATCGCAAAGAGATTTTAGTTGTGAAACATTTATTTGAGCGAAAGAAAAATATGATGAATTCTAGCAATTCAAAGGTGGTAAAATTTAGTACAGTGTCTTCTGTTTGTATACGGAAGTTATATTATATATCAATCTATCTATCCATCTATCTATATCTATATATTTAAATTATTATTATATTTTATATATATATATATATATATATATATATATATATATATATATATATATATATATATATATATATATATATATATATATATATATATATATATATATATATATATATATAATTATATATATATATATATATAAATATATATATATATATATATATATATATATATAATTATATATATATATATATATAAATATATATATATATATATATATATATATATATATATATATATATATATATATATATATATATATATATATATATATATATATATATATATATATATATATATATATATATATATATATATATATATATATATATATATATATATATATATATTTACAGCGCAAATTCGTTAGTTGGGTTACGACTGCACCCCAACTAGCGAATCGTATCCGTTAATTGGGGCAACTGACAACTGACAAAAATTACCCAAGGGAAACGCTGATTTTTTGTTTTCTTTCACAAAAATCAAACAGAAATATTTTACAATTCACAAAAGTTGGCTGTTTCCTTCCAGTTTAAAATTTTTTTTTGTGACAAAGTATGTCATTAGTGTTCTTTTTGCCATCAATTATTTTTTGATAAATTGCTTCTCATAAAACAAGAAATGGATACACCGTCGGGAAAAAGCCGATAAAGCACAAACATACTACGTTGCCACTAGCTAAAAAAGATTGGATAATGTGATTGAATACATCAGAGATGACCTTCAAAAGTTACTAAACTAACGTCTCTGCGACACAAACTAATTGATGCTGAATGGAAGAAGCGAAATATTTAACACATTTATTTTACTAAAATCATTCCGAAATATGAATTCAAAAAATAAAATTCCATTGAATTTCAAAGTATGATTTTTTTCTGGTTCGCCACAGAGATCAACCAATGAACCCCTTGAAATCAATGACATTCAAACATCAATCAGTTTTTGACTTTCAGTTTTGACAGAACCCAATCAGAAACACATAACAAGAATGTTTCAAAACTATATCCCCCGTTGTTACTTGTTTTAATTTTCTGTAATTTTAACTACTAACGAGACCAAATTTATAACACACACCCAACTAACGAACAGCCCAACTAGCGAACACCCAACTAACGAATTTGCGCTGTATATAAAAGTCAATGTTTGTATGTATATGATTTATGGACCCCCAAACGGTTTAACCGATTACCGTCAAAATTTATACATAGTAGGCATTTGTTCTGGAGCGTGTTTGTGTGCTATTTGTTGGGGATTATCTGCTCGCCAGATGGCGCTTCGGAACAAATTGTGTTTTCCTCCTATTTCGTTGAAAGTCGCAGCAACGCTCGATGGGTATTAGCTAGTCTATACATAAAAGTCAATGTTTGCATGTATATGATTTATGGACTCCTAAACGGCTTAACCGATTGCTGTCAAAATTTATTCATAGTAGGCATTTGTTCTGGAGCGTGTTTGTGTGCTATTGGTTTGGGATTATCTGCCCGCCAGATGGCGCTTCGGAACAAATTGTGTTTTCCTACTATTTCTTTGAAAATCTCAGCAACGCTCGATGGGTATTATCTAGTATATATAAAAAAAGTCAATATTTGTACGTATATGATTCATGGACTCCCAAACGGCTTAACTGAGTGCTGTAAAAATTTATACATGGTAGGCATTTGTTATGGAGCGTGTTTGTGTGCTACTGGTTGGAGATTAGCTGCCCGCCAGATGGCACTTTGGAACAAATTGTGTTTTCCTCCTTTTTCGTTGAAAGTCGCTGCAACGCGCGATGGGTATTAGATAGTTTACTATAAAAAGAAGCTGGGTGTTGTCTGTAAACAGCGGTTGGGTTTGAAAACCCCGAACCCGACCCAAGCCCGAAGGTTTAAATTTTCAAAAACCCGGACCCGACCAAAACCCAATAATTTCAAGTTTGAAAACCCGGACCCCGACCCGAGTCCGAGAAGTTTAAATTTACAGAACCCGAACCCCGACGGGTTTCGGGTCGGGCCCGGGTTTCGAGTTCAAAAACCCAAACCCAAGCATCTCTAGGCCCGTTACGATGCTGGATCTCCTAGTGGTTTCCCTGGTGGTGGCAGCAACACCAAATTCTGGATATCTACTCGAGAATTCTTGTATCTATTCGAGAAGTAGCTATCGTCCAGGCATTTCTGTAGGACTATCCTGAACATGTCCGAAAACGCCAGGATTGCGGTTCTTCAGTTTCGAGTTGAAGAGGCCGCCCGGTCCGGGAGCTTTCTTCACTTTTAGCGCTTATATAAGGAGCTCGTCGTTGAAGACTCAATTATCACCAGTATTTCCATCGTCTGCATCGACGCACGGTGTAGGTGACCATGCAGTTGGGACGTGCTTCGGGAAAGACAACGCACATCTCGACTGGCGTCGTTAGACCCTTGATCTTGTCCAACACGAAACGGTAAGCATTGCCCCAGGGGTTAGCGTCTACTTCTCTGCACAGCTTCTTGTAGGAGTAGGACCTACTTAGTACTATCTATCATTTAAAAGCGGCACTGGCCGCCCGGAATATCACTCTCTTCGTTGCCACTAGCTAAAAAAGATTGGATAATGTGATTGAATACATCAGAGATGACCTTCAAAAGTTACTAAACTAACGTCTCTGCGACACAAACTAATTGATGCTGAATGGAAGAAGCGAAATATTTAACACATTTATTTTACTAAAATCATTCCGAAATATGAATTCAAAAAATAAAATTCCATTGAATTTCAAAGTATGATTTTTTTCTGGATCGCCACAGAAATCAACCAATGAACCCCTTGAAATCAATGACATTCAAACATCAATCAGTTTTTGACTTTCAGTTTTGACAGAACCCAATCAGAAACACATAACAAGAATGTTTCAAAACTATATCCCCCGTTATTACTTGTTATAATTTTCTGTAATATCACTCTCTTCTTACTCTCTGAACGCATCAGGATGCTGAGCCTTTCGTTCCACCAATACGCCGGTAGTTCCTGAGCTCCATTTTCCTCAGCATTGTTACATCACATGCCCTCGCTGCTGTTTCCGACAACTCATCGGCATTTGCAATCGGAGTGAGGCTGTCAGCACGAAGTGCTTCCACAAAATGGTTCTTGTTGAAGTTCTTTATTCTCCACTTCCTCTCGCCTGTTCTCAGGACTCAGGAATCAGAATATACTGGCTAAAAAGGCACATTCCCCATATGCAGTCGCGAATTTGTGCCTTGCCGTGTGTTTCCATCATTTCCTGAGCGAAAGAAAAGACAAGGAGGTGTGGGGAAGTAGAATTGGAAGGGTGGGAAAAATAACAACACAAAAACAAAAATAAACAACAGGTAAGTTAAACTCACAAGTAATTCAGCTCGCCTGCGAGTAAGCCCAAAGCTCTTTACCACATTGGATAAGAAACTTTATTATGACTCTGAGTTTCAGTTGTCCCAACATAGTTTCGTCTATATAAGCACGGTCGAAAACTCGAAATCGCAATTGCGCTACCGCTGGACAGTTGCATATCAGATGATATGAGGTTCCGTAGTCGTATTCACAAAGATAACATGAAGTAACATGACTCAGCGCGCTGAATAGTTTCCATGTGATAATTGAGTTTGCAGTGACCGCTTAGAGCCCTGGTTAGCATGCCGCAGTGGAACTTCAAAAAATGTAGATTTTTCGAAATCACTGGTCACTGTTGTTCTAGAAACGCCTTTGTTTGGCGACACTTTTGTAGATTTCTCCAATATTTTCGGTGCTCGGACGAAGCCCAGGACCACATTTTTTCCCTTATCGAACTTGTCGAAATTGGTAGCGCGGGCTCAGGACCAACGAAGTCAATCGCTGAATCTGCTCTGGTGAATTCGTCAGCCCATTCATTTCCAGTAATACCGGAATGTCCGGGCGCCCAGACAAGGTAGATAGTGTTGACAATGCTTAGTTCTTCGATTTGGTTTCGGTACGCCATCGCTAGCTTAGACCGCGATTTGTCTGAGCTAAGGACCTTGATTGCAGCCTGACTATCGGAGCAGAAGTTTATAACTCTGCCGGACAAACTCAGTTGAAGGGCCGATTGTACCCCGCACATAATCGCAAAGATTTCTGCTTGGAAAACAGTACAACATCTACCTAGTAAGCGAGATTGATTTAATCTCATTTCACACCAGCACCAGCACCTCCCTCCATGAGAGAACCGTCAGTGTAACAGACCACTTGCGTTTGTCGTTGTCTTTCCATATAGCCAGACAACCACTCCTCTTGAGAGGAAATCTTCACATGGAATGTCCTGTAAGGAAAACTACATGTGAGTGTAAAATATTACTGGGAGCAAGAATATCTTCACCTCATGTAACTATTTGAGACCACAATCGTGTATGACTGATAGCAAGACCAACATGGTTACTGTTCCAAAGCCCAGTAACCTGCTGTCTGTATGCACATGATAGTGCTTCTTGTTTGAGGTGTATGTGTAATGGTTTGATATTTAGAAGTGCCTCAAAAGCAGCAGTCGGAGTCGTGGTGAAAGCACCAGTCAACGCCACGAGTGCCATTCTTTGCCGATGGTTTAGCTTTGCCTGAACCCTCATCATCTCTTCCCTCTGCCACCACACAAGGCATCCGTATGACAGTATTGTACGTACAATTGTCGTGTAAATCCAATTGATGATTTGAGACCCCAGGTCTTTCCAACAGTTCGTCTGCACTACAGGCAGGCCATGCACGCTTTCATGACTCTGAACTCAATGTGAGCAGACCAAACTCTTCGTATGATCCTACTATGAATGAGTTTGTCGTATCCACGACGTCATCTAAGTCGTCTAGTTGACTAATTGTTGGAACATATCAATGAAATTTAGTCGCCAAGTGTTCCAAAAAGAGGTCCCAGTTTGTAGATTTAGGATTACGTTATGTTACCACATTGAAGGTGACATCAAAATGATCGAAAAATATATATTTATGATCGGATAAAGACGGTTCAGTTTCATTTGGAGCCTGCCAATTTCCCGGCTTATGCAAAATTCAATCAGAGCAAAGCGTTATGTCTAACACCTCCTCCCTCCCAGACCTCGCAAAAGTATATAGAGAAGAATATAAAATATAGAGATTTGTACTACTTATGTACTCCATCAGTCCAGAGCCTCTCAGATTGATGTCTGAGCTGCTCCAAATGATATGAATATATATATATATATATATATATATATATATATATATATATATATATATATATATATATATATATATATATATATATATATATATATATATATATATATATATATATATATATATATATATATATATATATATATATATATATATATATATATATATATATATATATATATATATATATATATATATATATATATATATATATATATATATTAGGGTGGGGCAAAATGATCGTTTTTTCAGCACAGCACTTTTTTGGTTCCTTTTGGGGTCCCAAACAACTGTGCAAAATTTGGGGTCCATTGGTGTTGACCCGGCGTACCGCATTGCGTTTGAAATTTGTATGGAGATTAGTATGGGAAAACCTACATTTTTACATTTTTAATTCTACAGACGACAATTCTTCCTTTAGTATGCAAACAAATAGATAGAAGTGTAGTCCAGGATATGCTGAACAACTTTGCCGAAGGATGTATGATGTTAGAATGTCTCTAAGCCAAGTTATAGCTGTTCAAAGTTCGATACATCGAATTAAATGCCAAAAATCATTTTTATTGCCAACACTGCCGGTGATGGTATTTCATATAGCATTCCAAAATAACATTATATATTTTAGTTTTACCACATTGGGATGTTTGGATGAATTATTCAAAAACCTTAGCTCAATTTCATGAGCGTAGGTAGTAGAGCAATAGGGCGTAGTGAGGGGGGATGGGGGGGGGGACTTTAATATGTACAAATTCGAACTGAAATGTTGTCGAGTTGGAATGTTCAGATGAATTATTTCAAAACAATTACACAATGTCCTACACGTAATAGTAACGATGAAATAAAACATACTGTATCCCTTTGCCTTGACATTTATCAATAGAAGTTACGTTACAGACTGAATTAACTTATGTCGAGTTGATATGTCAGAGGATTATATTTCGGTTTAATACGCATTATGATTTGGTAGCATGCTCATTTCTATGCTGTTCGATCACGAAGCGTGATGCTAATTTCTGGATTTCAACATGAAATCCACCAGATCCCTACAACAATTTTTGCTTCAGGTGATCGAACAGCATCGAAATGAGTCTCCCATCAAATCATAGTGCCTATTAAACTGAAATATAATCAATGCAATTCTCTGACATATCAACTCGACATCAGTTGATTCAGTCTGTAACGTAAATTCTATTGATAAAAGTCAAGGCAAAGGGATACAGTATGTTTTATTTCATCGTTATTATTATGCGTAGGACGTTGTGTAATTGTTTTGAAATAATTCTTTTGAACATTCCAACTCAACATTTCAGTTCGAATTTCTACATATTAAAGTCTCATCCCCCCTAACCCCTCACTACGCCCTATTGCTCCACCACCTACGCTCATGAAATTGAGCTAAGGCTTTTGAATAATTCATCCAAACATACCAATGTGGTAAAACTAAAATATATAATGTTATTTTGGAATGCTATATGAAATACCATTGGTACACTGGCAGTGTTGGCAATAAAAATGATTTTTGGCATTTAATTCGATGTATCGAACTTTGAACAGCTATAACTGGGCTTAGAGACATTCTAACACCATACATCTTTCATCAAAGCTGTTCAGCATATCCTGGACTACACTTCTATCTATTTGTTTGCATACTAAAGGAAGAATTGCAGTCTGTAGAATTAAAAATGCAAAAATGTAGGTTTTCCCATACTAATCTCCATACAAATTTCAAACGCAATGCGCTACGCCGGGTCAACACCAATCGACCCCAAATTTTGCACAGTTGTTTGGGACCCCAAAAAGAACCAAAAAAGTGCTGTGCTCGGTTGATGTGGCTATGATTACGTTTTTCCATATAACAATGCCCCACCCTATATATATATATATATATATATATATATATATATATATATATATATATATATATATATATATATATATATATATATATATATATATATATATATATATATGTGTGTATATATATATACATATATATATATATATATATATATATATATATATATATATATATATATATATATATATATATATATATATATATATAAGATAACACCTGCGGTTCTTCCGAGGTCTTTTTAAAAACGCTGCTCACAACTCACTGGCTTTATTGTTCATGAATTGGTTACTTGAAACCTATTAAAATAACCTTAAACTCCTAACGCAGCACTTCCCAAGGTGCGCGTGGTTGCTAACGTCGTCGTCGTCGTCTCATGCTGAGTCGGCAGGCCAGTTGTCGTCATCCATGGCTTCGATAAATCTGCTAGCGATGAAGTTGTGTTCCGTGGTTCGCGTGGCTGGATAATTTGGATTTCGTCGTTAACTGCTTTCCCCTCAAGATTGGATCGTCTCGATGCAATTTCAGCAATTCCTACACTAGCGGATGTTTGGAGGGAATGTCGGTATTTGATAAACTGGAGTTGCTCTCGGTTTTTGAAGTGCAACTTCTTTAATTCCTGTAGGTCCATTTCTATTTCGAAATTGTCTTGTTCGATTTTGACTCCATCTATAGGTATCATTGTTGGCAATGCTTTCGTGGAGAATGTGTAGGTGCTGAAGTTTTTTGCGTCTGGAGGATTGTGCAGTTCGAGAAGAAAATCAGTATTGTTCCGGAGAGCTTTCTGTTATTCTGCATACAATTAGATGACAGGGTGACTGACGTATTTTTGATAATAACGTAATTGTCGGTCAGTCGCGTCATACTGGTCAAATTCCGGTAATTCGAAAAAGGACATTTTCCCGGTAAACCGCGTATGATTTTGGAAAAACATTGGTCATCAGAGATGTCTTGCAGTTTGTTTTCGTCGCAAATTGTATCTTTTCCGATTTGTTGACAATCATCCGTAAGAAAATAGGTGAGATTTCTGTAAGTAGCCGCTTGATGCCACTGTAGTTTAATGATTCGGCCATTGGTTGGAAGTGGTTCTAATAAGAGATTGCTGAACGAGTACGGTAAGACTTGCGGAATGCCGATGACGAAGTAGAGAATTGGTCCTTTAAAGATGGTTCGTACGTCGAGATAATCGTAGGCTTGGTCTGGGTGAAGAATGGCTGGCCGGTTGTCGTCATCCATGGACTCGATAAATCTGCTAGCGATGAAGTTGTGTTCCGTGGTTCGCGTGGCTGGATAATTTGGATTTCGTCGTTAACTGCTTTCCCCTTAAGATCGGATCGTCTCGATGCAATTTCGTTGAGATTAATTTTCTCCGGATTGTTTGGTTGTTGCTGTTCCAGGTTGATAGTTACGTTGGTTTTGTTAAGTTTTGTTCGTTGCTTGTTCCAACTATAGACTGCTATGCAGATGCCTAAAATGATACAAATGGAAGATAACCCCAAACTAGCGGATGTTTGGAGGGAATGTCGGTATTTGATAAACTGGAGTTGCTCTCGGTTTTTGAAGTGCAACTTCTTTTATTCCTGTAGGTCCATTTCTATTTCGAAATTGTCTTGTTCGATTTTGACTCCATCTATAGGTATCATTGTTGGCAATGCTTTCGTGGAGAATGTGTAGGTGCTAAAGTTTTTTGCGTCTAGAGAGATTGTGCAGTTCGAGAAGAAAATCAGTATTGTTCCGGAGAGCTTTCTGTTGTTCTGCATACAATTAGATGACAGGGTGACTGACGTATTTTTGATAATAACGTAATTGTCGGTCAGTCGCGTCATACTGGTCAAATTCCGGTAATTCGAAAAAGGACATTTTCCCGGTAAACCGCGTATGATTTTGGAAAAACATTAGTCATCAGAGATGTCTTGCAGTTTGTTTTCGTCGCAAATTGTATCTTCTCCGATTTGTTGACAATCATCCGTAAGAAAATAGGTGAGATTTCTGTAAGTAGCCGCTTGATGCCACTGTAGTTTAATGATTCGGCCATTGGTTGGAAGTGGTTCTAATAAGAGATTGCTGAACGAGTACGGTAAGACTTGCGGAATTCCGATGACGAAGTAGAGAATTGGTCCTTTAAAGATGGTTCGCACGTCGAGATAATCGTAGGCTTGGTCTGGGTGAAGAATGGTTATATTCTGCTCTTCTAATCTATCTAAAATTAATTTCAATTCTTCTGATTCTAAAAAGTTCTTTGATATTACATTAATTTTCGCAAGTTGTATTACTTCGAAGATTGAATCAAAATGTTTTTGTATAAGTTCAATGTGGTATGAGATCTTGAATGCTTGTCTTATTGCCGTGAAGTTTTGATTTATAAAATTATTGATAATTAACGATTGCCTAGCTGCTATTAGCTGTTGTTTAATTATTTTTTGCTCGGTGTTAACAGAATCTATAATTTTATTAATACGTTTTTCTAGGTGTTTGTTCAATGTTACTTGGATGTTGTTTTGTTTAACAAGATCTTGGTTACTTTCTCTCAGCTCTTTAATATCGCTATTGATTTCGATAAAGTCATTCTCATCTAGATTTCCTGATACTGCTTTGATAGCTGTTCCTAACAGAATAAATGCTCCTCTCTTGTGTCTGATTAATTTACTTGGCAATAGTTTCTTGTATGAATTTCTTGCATCTATTAACTTTGATTTCGGCATATACGTCAGGTCTGTATAGTCAGTGAATACTCTAAGTCATGCGAGTAATAGTTCGATGTTGTCCAATAGTGGTTTGTACTTGTCAAGGTCGATGACGTGGTAACGTATGCGGAATGAAATTTGGACAACGCTTCCAGCATTAAAACAAAAATGCAACCCTGCGCAAAGCACCATACTAAACGTCATACTCTAGGCACACTTATTTCAAATATCCAGTGTTTATTTCGACCCACTAGGAGATACCATGTGAACAAAATGGCAGCGAACGCCCAATCTGGCACTTAGCTATTATGCCAAAAAAAAGTTTTGGCGCATTGGAGGATTATAGTATATATTTTGTACAAAAGGCTGATATCCCTCCAAATGTACCACAACTGCGTCCAAATGAGATTTTTTGGGGATAATATGAAGCAGAGAGTAAATTCTCATAATTTTCGACATAAAACTAACAAAAATGATAATCAAAATTAAGAAAGAAATTAAAAATATGCCAACATCAATTTTTTAGACTCCTTTGCAAAAAGTTCCTGCAAACTGTCGTAAAGCTTCTCGAATGAGCTCAAATTTTTTTCTTCTTTAAGTTAAAAAGCTGACAAATGTTTTCATATAGAGAGAACATTTAATAAAGGGTTTTCTACAAAAAAAATTACCTTTTGAATTTTGTCTAAATTTTATTCCGCATACGTTAAACACGATGTCGTCCTGTTTTTATGAGTGTATTGCCTGTCTGTAGAGTCAATAGTCCGGGATTTCTCGTGAGGTCGTAAAGTTGTATGTTTTGTGAAGTCGTTGTCACAATAGTCAGGGTGATTAGGGTCATAAGGTGAGTCCACATTCTGTAATTTATTAAGAGAAAAGAATTTTGTGTGAACTCAAATGCGCCGAATATTTTCTTTATGTAGCTCTCGGCCAGAGTGGTCCTCAAAGGTTTTTTTCTTATCTTGGACTACTGTGACTGGGAGAAATCGTTCCCGTCCCTTATTTCTCACACCTTGTACTTTATTGTACACGGTTGCATCCTCTGGTAGGATTGGTGGATCCTCTCTCCCCCTATTATGGTAGCACAAATTTTTCGATTTTGTTTTCTTTGACTGTTTAACTACTTCGTCAAAAATTTTATTTCTATTTTCCAACATTTTGTGAATATCCAAAGGCCTTTCCTCTCCATCCTGTATTCCGTAAAAGATTTCTCTTGGCTTTAATTTCGTTGCGGAATGCACAGTGTTGTTATACGACGTGCATGCAATTCTGAAAATTTCTTTATCGGTTAGGTCAGGATATTCCGGTTTAATGCATAGGAAAATTTCACCCAAGGTTAAGTGAAACCTTTCGACTGTTCCATTACTAGAACTGTGGTTTGGAGGGGTGAAATGAATTTGGATATTTAAATTTTCGAGAAGTGATCTGACTTCGATGGATTTCATCGAAGGTTCATTATCTGAGATCATTAAATTTGGGGTACCATAAATGGAAAAATATTTCGTTAGTCCGCTCCTCACGTCGTTGATGTTGCGAGATTTGATGGGTACGATTGCAGCGAATCGCGAAAATTTGTCTATAAATGAAAGAAATATGTTAGGCTGTTTAATAAAAATGTCTAAATGTACTATTTCTAGGGGCTTTTTCGGATTTGGTGTTGATCCTAATTTTATTTGATGACGTTCATACTTATTTTTGTTGCAGATACAGAGCCTAACAAATTGTCGAATCTTACATTTCATCGCAGGGAAAAAAAACGGTTAGCGATTTGTTTGTTATTTTCCCAGATGCCTCGGTGGCTACTAGAATGTGTCTGTTCGATAATTAGGTTTTGGTCTTCTGCTGTTTGAAGATCGATTAAAAATTTCTGGGAGAAGAATATCTTGAACGGTTTGCCTCGGCTGAAGTAATTTTTGTAAACTATTTGAATTGTTTGCATCAAGTTTTCGAAACAAAAGATACAGTTAGATCTTTTTAGATCCATTTTGATGAGGTATGGAAATCAGAATGTGATTTTCGTACTAGTACTTCTGAACATTCGAGGTAATATTTCCTCATATTGCTCATCTTTGTTATCGCCAATTTTCAGAATAATTTGATTGCTAAAACTATTGAGGAGTAATTCGGTGCAAGGTATGTAAGTTGAATCATCTGTGTCAGCGGAATGTACCGTTGCATCGTCCGCAGAAACGTCGTGTTGGGAATCAGATGAGGTATCAGTTTCAGAGTCGTTAGCGTTCAGTTCTTCTCGTACTCTCGAGAGACTGTCGGCTACCATATTTTGTTTTCCTGGTCTGATTTCAAAATCAAATTCACCCAGGGAAAGACTCCAATGAACTAATCGGTTATTGGTATCTTTAAAATTCAAGCCAAAAGTTAGCGGTTTATGGTCAGTGTAGAGAACAAACTTTTGCCCATAGAGGTATGGTCGAAAATATTTACTTGCCCAAACGACTGCGAGAAGTTCTTTCTCAATTGCGGAGTATTTCTCTTCCAACTTTTTAAGTGTTCTCGAAGTAAAAGCTATAGGCTTGTCGCTTCCTACGGGCCTTGAGAGAGGACTGCTCCAATGGCGAAATTTTAGGCGTCCGTCGTTAAAATAAAACGTTTTGTTAGGTCCGGATATTGTAGTATGTTGCTACTAGAGAGAATATTTTTGCACCTCTCGAAAGCTGTAACAAACTCTTTCGAGTGTGTGATCGACTCTCCTTTACGTAGCGCCTGTGTTAGAGGTTTGGCTATTTTAGCAAAATCTCTGATAAACTTGCGATAGTATCCTAATATTCCGAGGAAACCTCGAAGTTCCTTCTCGGTTCTAGGCAGTGGCTATTTCCTGATAATTTCAATCTTATCTGGATTAGGCTTTACTCCGTCGCTAGTAACAATGTGACCTAGAAAGGCAACTTCTTTATGAAGGAATTCGCTTTTGTCAAGCTGAATCTTTAAGTTATACTTTCTTAAGGTCTCGAAAATTTTTCTTATGTTATCGAGATGTTTTTCTTATGTTATCGAGATGTTCAGTTAGGCTAGTGGAAAATACGATGATGTCATCCATGTACACAAGACATCTGACACCGATGTGTTCCCTTAGCACGTTGTCCATGACACGTTGGAATGTCGATGGAGCATTTTTGAGGCCGAAAGGCATTCTCAAAAATTCATAGTGTCCGTTCTCGACACTAAAAGCAGTTTTTTCTACATCACGTTCGTCTACCTCTATCTGGTGGAAACCCGATGCGAGGTCGAGCGTGGTGAAGTACATACATCTACCCAATTTGTCCAATATATCTGTAATGTTTGGAATTGGGTAGCGATCATCGATAGTTTTATCATTCAACTTTCGATAATCGATCACAATACACCATTTCTTCTGCCCGGAAGCGTCCAATTTTTTTGGCAGCACTATCCAGACAGGTGACGTCCATGGGCTGCTCGACGGCCGTATAATGCCTTGGTTGAGCATTTTTGAAATCTGACGCTGAACCTCCGCTCTGTGGCAGAATGGATGGCGATAGGATTTCGTATGTATGGGCACATCGTCCCTTGTTATGATTTTGTGTTATATTGCATTCGTGAATGGAAGTTGCTGACCTTCCACTAAGAAAATGTTTTCGTAATCAGCAATAAGTTTTAACAGGATATTTTTTTCCTCTTGGTTGAGGTGATCTAGCCTCAACTGATCGAAAATGGGCCTTCTACAATTATCCTCAGCAGTTGGCTGTTCTGTCAGAAAATTATTTAATTCTACATCCAACGGTCCCTTCATCGTGAATTTTGCAGGGGTGTCACTCAAGTTGGATATAACGAAAAATGTTCTATTATCAGTTGCATAGTATAGTCCGGAGTTGATAATGATTGCATCACTGATCCTCACATCACTCTCTAAAAAGAAATCTCCTTCAGTGGAGTTCACGGGAAGATTAATTGTTTTACTCTCGTGAGCATTGAGCGTTGCGTGGGCTGTGTTTGGATATTTTCGATGCATTTTGATTGTCTCGTTTGGCAGTTTAAGTTCGTTAGAGGTAGTTAGAATACTGGCCTTTAGTTTTTGTAGGGATTGATAATCAATCAATCCATCGAAAAAGTCATGAAATTCGAAGACGTAAAATCTTAATTTTTTGGTTTGTGGAAACGGACTAATTTCGACGTACTGATTTAAACAGTGTGAACCACTAATTCACTTGACTTTCGAGGTTGACGTGTCGCGGGCTAATATAATTTTTATTAGCGCCGGTGTCAATGAGAAATTTTAATGAACCTTTTGTTGTTTGTATCGTAATATAAGGAATGAAATTCTCTAGGTCGTCGGATGGTGACCTTGAGCCATCAGGAAATTTAAATCATCTCCCTCTTCATTATTATTAGTGTTATCATTTTGTGTTTGAGAAGTTTGCCCTACATATTCGTCTGCGGGTAGTGAATTCTCAGGTTGCTGATATGAGCTCGGCATTTCATATTGTGCCTGAGGGTCAGGAATATCAAATTCGTCATAGAAATACTCATAGGGTTCGTTGTCGACTTGTAGCTGGTAATGTGGACCAGGATTAGCTCTTGTCGGGTGTGGGTGGTTCATATAATTAATTTGTCGGCTCCTGATGGAGGGATCGATTTCCATAGGGATTGGTTTGGGAAATTGCCGGTTGTACTGGGGTTGTCTAAATTGTGGGGATTGACCTTGTCGGAAAGGTGGAGGAGGTCGGAATTGTTGGATATGTGGATATGGCCTGTATTGTTGAGCGTATTGAGGGGGGTGATACTGTGAAAACATCTGAGGAGGTCGAAATTGTTGGAAAGTTGGAGGTAGTCGAGGTTGCAGGAAGCCTGGAGGGGGTCGCATAGGAATTTTTGGCAGGTAAGCAGCTGGTTTTGGGGGAAGGATAGGGGTAAAAATGTGTGTTTTTGTGTGGTTTCTCCCATGATTATAATTATTTTCTTCGAGACACAGTCTCAAAGCTTCTTTAAGAGTGCTAGGCGACTGCGCACTAATTATAGGTCCTAATGGATCTTTCAGCCCTCCTAGGAAGACTTTAAGTCCCATTTCTTGGAAGAGTTTGATTTTTGCTAATTTTACTTGCTCGTTAATGTTGTTGAGGTTCAGTAAATTAACGAGTGGTGAAATTGTATGCGAAATTTTTCTATAGAACTCTGCTACGGTAGAGTTCTGTTCTAATTTAAATAAGTCCCTATTTAAACAAACCTCGTCACGACGGTCGCTATAATGAGTTGTAAGGTTGTTTTTTTTATTTCGGACCAATCGAGATTGGTACCGTATAGTTCGAGGACGCTATCGGCGTCTCCCTGAATTTTTGTGCGAATGGCTTGTAACCATACGTTGTAGATGGTTGTGCCTCTCGCATTTTCTAGCAACGGCATTAAATTGCCGATGCTCTTTAAAAATGTATGTATTTTTATCGGATTGCCATCGAAGGATGGCAAGTCTTTAATAATCTGTGGTGTTTGAAGGGATTTTAGAATCCCTTCTACACCTGAAACGCGTTTATCGTGTCGCATTTCTCTTAATTGTGCCTGTGCGGCGTTCGCTGCTGCCTGTGCGGCGCCTACAGCTTCAGCCGCCCCGATGGCTTCTAACTGCATATGAGCGATTTGCTCATTTTTATCTGCGAGCATACGCTGTAGCTCTGCGATTTGGTGTTCCATTTCTAAACGCTAATCACTTGTCACTTTTCACTTGTGTTTAGTTACTACTGTTAGGCTAATTTGGTTAACGTTTTTTTGTTTTATGTTAGTACGTTCGTTTATGTGATATACAAACTCTCGCTTACTACTGGTGGGGGCTTGAGTTTCTGAATTAGTAAGATTTTTAGGGTTTTTTGGTAAACGGGATGGTGCTTTATTTTTTTCAAGAAGCAACCAATCGTCCTTTATATTAATAGTTAAAACGACTTACTTGTAAAGATTTCTGCTCCGTGTGTCCGATATTCACTCGCGACCTAAGGTTCTGTGGACTTCTAAAACTTTGACTCTAATCGCACGATTTTCATTCGCGGACGGTTCCTTACCGGACAAAATTAAAGAAATCCTACCGACTGCGCCAGATAACACCTGCGGTTCTTCCGAAGTCTTTTTAAAAACGCTGCTCACAACTCACTGGCTTTATTGTTCATGAATTGATTACTTGAAACCTATTAAAATAACCCTAAACTCCTAACGCAACACTTCCCAAGGTGCGCGTGGTTGCTAAGGTCGTCGTCGTCGTCTCATGCTGAGTCGGCAGGCCGGTTGTCGTCATCCATGGCCTCGATAAATCTGCTAGCGATGAAGTTTTGTTCCGTGGTTCGCGTGGCTGGATAATTTGGATTTCGTCGTTAACTTATATATATATATATATATATATATATATATATATATATATATATATATATATATATATATATATATATATATATATATATATATATATATATATATATATATATATATATATATATATATATATATATATATATATATATATATATATATATATATATATATATATATATATATATATATATATTGTTCAGCATATCAACCGAATAACGAGTCATCTCCTTCTGATGATTTCAAAAGCGTTGTACATATTGTAGCAGAAATGGGCTTCCGCTCATTATCGGCAGAGACGCGAATGCTCATCATTTCATTTGGGGCAGCTCAGACATCAATCTGAGTGGCTCTGGATTGATGGAGTACATAAGTAGTACAAATCTCTATATTCTATATTCTTCTCTATATACTTTTGCGAGGTCTGGGAGGGAGGAGGTGTTAGACATAACGCTTTGCTCTGATAGAATTTTGCATGAGCTGGGAAATTGGCAGGCTCCAAATGAAACTGAACCGTCTTTATCCGATCATAAATATATATTTTTCGATCATTTTATGTCACCTTCAATGTGGTAACATATCGTAATCCTAAATCTACAAACTGGGACCTCTTTTTGGAACACTTGGCGACTAAATTTCATTGATATGTTCCAACAATTAGTCAACTAGACGACTTAGATGACGTCGTGGATACGACAAACTCATTCATACTAGGATCATACGAAGAGTTTGGTCTGCTCACATTGACTTCAGAGTCATGAAAGCGTGCATGGCCTTCGGGCAGTGCAGACGGACTTTTGGAAAGACCTGGGGTCTCAAATCTCTATACATCTATTGGATTTACACGACAATTGTACGTACAATACTGTCATACGGATGCCTTGTGTGGTGGCAGAGGGAAGAGGTGATGAGGGTCCAGGCAAAGCTAAAGCATCTGCAAAGAATGGCACTCGTGGCGTTGACTGGTGCTTTCACCACGACTCCGATTGCTGCTCTTGAGGCACTTCTAAATATCAAACCATTACACATACACCTCAAACAAGAAGCACTATCATGTGCATGCAGACAGCAGGTTACTGGGCTTTGGAACAGTAACCATGTTGGTCTTGCTACCAGTCATACACGATTGTGGTCTCAAATAGTTACATGAGGTGAAGATATTCTTGCTCCCAGCAATATTTTACACTCACATGTAGTTTTCCTTACAGGATATTCCATGTGAAGATTCCGTCTCAAGAGGAGTGGTTGTCTGGCTATATGGAAAGACAACAACAACAAACGCAAGTGGTCTGTTACACTGACAGTTCTCTCATGGAGGGAGGTGCTGGTGCTGGTGTGAAATGAGATTAAAACGATCTCGCTCACTAGGTAGATGTTGTACTGTATTCCAAGCAGAAATCTTTGCGATTATGTGCGGGGTACAATCGGCCCTTCAACTGAGTTTGTCCGGCAGAGTTATAAACTTCTGCTCCGATAGTTAGGCTGCAATCAAGGTCCTTAGCTCAGACAAATCGCGGTCTAAGCTAGCGATGGCGTACCGAAACCAAATCGAAGAACTAAGCATTGTCAACACTATCTACCTTGTCTGGGCGCCCGGACATTCCGGTATCACTGGAAATGAATGGGCTGACGAATTGACCAGGGCAGGTTCAGCGATTGACTTCGTTGGTCCTGAGCCCGCGCTACCAATTTCGACAAGTTCGATAAGGAAAAGAATACGTTCCTGGGCTTCGTCCGAGCACCGCAATTATTGGAGAAATCTACAAACGTGTCGCCAAACAAAGGCGTTTCTAGAACAACAGTGACTAGTGATTTCGAAATATCTACATTTTTCGAAGTTCCACTGCGGCATGCTGACCAGGGCTTTAAGCGGCCACTGCAAACTCAATTATCACATGGCAACTATTCAGCGCTCTGAGTCATGTTACTTCATGTTATCTTTGTGAATCCGACTACGGAACCTCATATCATCTGATATGCAACTGTCCAGCGGTAGCGCAATTGCGATTTCGAGTTTTCGACCGTCCTTATATAGACGAAACTATGTTTGGACAACTGAAACTCAGAGTCATACTAAAGTTTCTTATCCAATGTGGTAAAGAGCTTTAGGCTTACTCGTAGGCGAGTTGAACTACTTGTGAGTTTAATTTACCTGTTGTTTATTTTTGTTTTTGTGCTGTTATTTTTCCCACCCTTCCAATTCTACTTCCGCACACCTCCTTGTCTTTTCCTTCCGCTCAGGAAATGATGGAAACACACGGCAAGGCACAAATCCCCGACTACATACGGGGAACGTGCCATTTAAGCCAGTATATTCTGATTCCTGAGAACTGGCGAGAGGAAGTGGAGAATAAATAACAACAAGAACCATTTTGTGCAAGCACTTCGTGCTGACAGCCTCACTCCGATTGCAAATGCCGATGAGTTGTCGGAAACAGCAGCGAGGGCATGTGATGTAACAATGCTGAGGAAAATGGAGCTCAGGAACTACCGGCGTATTGGTGGAACGAAAGGCTCAGCATCCTCCGGGCTGCTTGCCAAAAAGCGAGAAGATGCGTTCAGAGAGTAAGAGAAGAGAGTGATATTCCGGGTGGCCAGTGCCGCTTTTAAATGCGAGATAGTGCTAAGTAAGTCCTACTCCTACAAGCAGCTGTGCAGAGAAGTAGACGCTAACCCCTGGGGCAATGCTTACCGTTTCGTGTTGGACAAGATCAAGGGTCTAACGACGCCAGTCGAGATGTGCGTTGTCTTTCCCGAAGCACGTCCCAACTGCATGGTCACCTACACCGTGCGTCGATGCAGACGATGGAAATACTGGTGATAATTGAGTCTTCAACGACGAGCTCCTTATATAAGCGCTAAAAGTGAAGAAAGCTCCCGGACCGGGCGGCCTCTTCTACGCGAAACTGAAGAACCGCAATCCTGGCGTTTTCGGACATGTTCAGGATAGTCCTACAGAAATGCCTGGACGATAGCTACTTCTCGAATAGATAGAAGATCCAGAATTTGGTGTTGCTGCCACCACCAGGGATACCACTAGGAGATCCAACATCGTAACGGGCCTAGAGATGCTCGGGTTCGGGTTTTTGAACCCGAAACCCGACCCGAAACCCGTCGGGGTTCGGGTTCTGTAAATTTAAACTTCTCGGACTCGGGTCGGGGTCCGGGTTTTCAAACTTGAAATTATCGGGTTTTGGTCGGGTCCGGGTTTTTGAAAATTTAAACTTTCGGGTTGTTTACATACAAAACCCAGCTTCTTTTTATAGTAAACTAGCTAATACCCTTCTCGCGTTGCAGTGACTTTCAACGAAAAAGGAGGAAAACACAATTTGTTCCGAAGTGCCATCTGGCGGGCAGATAATCCCCAACCAGTAGCACACAAACACGCTCCATAACAAATGCCTACTATGTATAAATTTTGACGGCACTCGGTTAAGCCGTTTGGGAGTCCATAAATCATATACATACAAATATTGGCTTTTATATATAGACTAGCTAATACCCATCGAGCGTTACTGAGATTTTCAAAGAAATAGTAGGAAAACAATTTGTTCCGAAGCGCCATCTGGCGGGCAGATAATCTCAAACGAATAGCACACAAACACGCTCCAGAATGAATGCCTACTATGTCTAAATTTTAACGGCAATCGGTTAAGCCGTTTAGGAGTCCATAAATCATATATATATGCAAACATTGACTTTTATGTATAGATAGATATATAACATAACAAATTGATGTCTGAGCTGCCCTCATTTGTGATATGATGAGCGTTCGCATCACTGCCGACAATGAGCGGAAGCCCATTTCTGCTACAATATGATACAACGCTTTTGAAATCATCAGAAGGAGATGACTCGTTATACGGTAGATATGCTGAACAATATATATATATATATATATATATATATATATATATATATATATATATATATATATATATATATATATATATATATATATATATATATATATATATATATATATATATATATATATATATATATATATATATATATATATATATATATATATATATATATATATATATATATATATATATATATATATATATATACATATCTCGATGCTTTGATTTCTGAAAATTGTGTTAGAACATTTTGTTCTACAAAATCAAAATTTATGCATAAAAAAGGAATCGTTAAGGTACGAGAAAAATTAATTACGAACAATTGAGGACAAAATGAAGAAGATCGGTTGAACAATTTTTCGGCAATATTGATCATGAAATTTTTCGAAAAACAACACTTCAAAAAAAAAGTCACCACTACCCTTCTTAGGCGAGGCGCGCTCTAAAGCGTTATAACTTTCGATCTATTGCTCGGATCTCAATGAAAATTTGAGAAAATATTCTCAAGAAGTTGTAGTTTCAGATAGAGCAATTTTTTTTTCGATTTTTTGAAAATTAAAATGGTATGTTATCTCTTTTAAGGGGTTATATACAAATTTGAGGGGGCAAAAGTTAGCTAATTTCGAGATTTTTTTAAAGGGTTTTATGAAATTTATTTTTTGAATTAGCGAAAGCCAATTTGTTGATAGTGCTATCGAAATAATATAATAACAAGTTGTTTAAAAAAATATTGAAAGTGCTTTTTTGCAGAGGCTAGTGGTGAACACTCCCAGATGAACCGCTCAACTTATTTAAAAAGCGCTTTTAATCCACCTAACAGTGTGATGAGATATTTCTTCAGATATTAGGATTGGGAAAATCATCATCATTACATTTTCATTTTCACGAAACTTTTCGATAACCTTCCGTCACTTACCTTAATGCACTGGGTGCACAATGATCTGAAAATCTAGCGAAATCGTCTTAGGGAACAGCGGGTCTCATACAGAGCCATTTGCGCGGCGAGTTAAATCTGTAAAGAATACTAAAAATTAACTTCTATCCCATAATTTTCAGTTCAGCAATTCGAGAGATCGTGCTCACCGTAAGCCATGAAAAATAAACTGCGTTGTGAAGCGACCGTCACTATTTATTAAAAAATAACAGTTTAAAAAAAATAAAACTATTACAAAATTTGAAATAGTTTATACTTTTCACAAACTTATTAGGAAAAGTTGTTTAATAAGCTTTTGTAATATTGTGTAGGAAATAAGCTGAAAGTTTCAGTATTTTCTCTATCTGGAACACAAAAACCCTTAAGTATAGCAATTAATTGGTATACGAATTGGAATAGGTTCGCCAAATTTTGGAAGAATTCGATAAAATAACCCCTTGAAAACTACCTAAAATTGTTGTAGTTCTATGCAATAAAAAAATGCAATTAAAAAAATGGAATGTACCTATTAATGTGGGACACAGTGAATAATACATACAGTAAAGACCCGTTTTTATCAGTCTCATGGTGTATTTTAGGCTGGCAAAATGGGGACATTGACTAAATCGGGCAATTTTCTTTTCAATTCCTGCTTTCCAATAAAGGTGCATTTTCACCGTTTCTTCATTCTCACCGTTCCGGTCATTCTTTCTCTGTCTGTTTTCCAGTGGACACGTTCATAAAAAATTCTTAAGAAAGAAAAACAAAGACTCACGTCCAAAAAAGGAATATATAAAATTCCATCAACGGCTGGATTTGTCATTAGCTTCTGCCGATAGGCTTTGAGGGCAGACATCAACATTCCCCTCCAGAGCTCCTTCACTGCCAACTGTCTGGTTGCGACTGAGTTAGGAAATGGGGCAAACAGTGATAATAAATATCTCAAGCCTTGAGCGTAGTCCACTGGACCTAAAAATAGATAACGAGAGAGATTTGGCCCAATCGGTGAGAGAGAGGTGACGATATGCTCATAGGAGACATTGGGGTCGATAGGTCAATTAGGAGGTATTGGAGGCTGCAGCGGTGATCACAAAAACTGTTGGGAACATGTGATGGCATCGTCACAGTTCCTCGATGTCGGAGTGGTTAACGCACCCAACTAGAGACTGGGAGATCGCAGGTTCGATTCATGCTTGAGGACATATCTTTTCTCTGTGTTTCCAATAAAGGTGCATTTTCACCGTTTCTTTATTCTCACCGTTCCGGTCATTCTTTCTCTGTCTGTTTTTCAGTGGACACGTTCATAAAAAATCCTTAAGAAAGGAAAAAACAAAGACTCACGTCCAAAAAAGGAATATATAAAATTCCATCAAGCTTCTGCCGATAGGCTTTGAGGGCAGATATCAACATTCCCCTTCATAGCTCCTTCACTGCCAACTGTCTGGTTGCGACTGAGTTGGGAAATGGGGCAAACAGTGATAATAAATATCTCAAGCCTTGAGCCCAGTCCACTGGACCTAAAAATAGATAACGAGAGAGATTTGGCCCGATCGGTGAGAGAGAGATGTGACGATCTGCTCATAGGACATTGGACATTGCACATTGGCATCACTGCTTGCTATATTCCGGTCGTCAGTAGAGCTGATAGTTTTTTTTTTTGATTTTTAGTGTTTTACACTCGCGATTATTTTTATTATCGTTTTATCTGTATATCGTTTTATTCGGTAGTACGTGTGCATTGAAATTTCGTGACTTCAAGCACGATTATATCTGCCGGTGTGATTCGTGAAAGTGATTGTTTTTGGTTGTGATTTTTGTTTTCACTTGTCATTATCACTGCACAGACGTTACGCTCAATTTTTTCGCCAAACGCGACATCTGCTGGTGGGTAGTTGAGTTGTCGCACGTTGCGTGCAAGTTCGCTTCCATTGACGCACGTTACCCGTTAGCGTTTTCCTGCGCATATTGCATACCCGCTAGGCGTTATTTCTACATCAAAAGCATGGCTTGTAACAACTGCTCGAAAGTGGTTAATGATTCTGATCGAATCACATGTCGTGGATACTGCGGAAATTCGTTCCACATGATATGCGTCAAGATGGATTATGATGTTCATGACGTTCTGGGAACCCACCCACGGAATCTATTCTGGATATGCAACGGCTGTGCTGATTTATTCTCTAATGATAATTTCCGTAGAATGGCTTCGCGTTGTTGCAACATAGTGCCAGACGACAATTCTCTGAAATCTATAAAGAACGACATAGCTGATTTGAAAGATGTCGTCAAAGCTCTCTCGGTTAAAGTTGACTCAAAACCGCTATCCCCAACTATAACGCCTTGGAAACAAATTGCTGAATATAATCCAGTTTCAAACACGCCTAAGCGCAAACGCGAAGATGATTCGCTCAAAACAAAAATTCCTAATATTCGTGGATCCAAAGCTGCGTTTGAAACAATAAAAACAATTTCACCACCTGAGGAGCTGTTATGGGTTTACTTGTCAGCATTCGATCCCAGCACGACGGATGATGAAGTTTCTACCCTTGTGAAAGATTGTCTGGGGGAGAATCTGCAACCGAGAATAGTTCGTCTAGTTCCTAAGGACAAGGATCTCTCATCTTTGAGCTTCATTACTTTCAAAGTTGGCGTTAGCAAATCATACAGGGATAAGGCTCTGTCCAAAGACTCTTGGCCGGAGAACATCTACTTCCGTGAATTTGTGACCAATTCAAAAATCCAACGACCTATCATCAGGATTGCGGCGGAGAAGAATCCATCTGGTGGTGGACAGTAGCGCCAAGCTATTCCGGATAAACTCATCTGTCCAACTTCTTGTATCCCGGCGAGCGATTTAGGTCTACCTGGCGAATCGGCGACTTCTTCTGTGTCAGGTAAAGCCAAGAAGGGTATATGTCCTTCCGAAGCAATACAAGATGCTGCACGCCCTCAATGTAAATTTCACTTACAGTCTGCTGATGAACACAACTCTACCGCCGCTGTGAATCTTTAATGTCAAAAACAAAATTTGGATCCCATCGTAACGAGCTCGTCTCTTCATAGCACATTCTCTACAACGATCACAGAAGGACTAAGCACTCTATGCTATGCTGGTATGACTCATCGCACCCTGGGACGCACTGCAGCTAGCACTATGGAAGCCCTTGATCCCCCTGCCACAGTCGAGCCATTGCAGCCAGCGTTCACCAGTCGTCCCGGTCCTGTGTGCAGGAGTGGTGAAGGGGTCTTCCAAATCGATACCAACGGCAATCAATCGCGGCATTCAAACCTACAAATATACTACCAGAATGCCGGTGGTATGAATTCAGTAATCGAAGATTATTTGGTAGCAAGTTCGGATGAATGCTTCGACATAATCGCCCTCACAGAGACGTGGCTTAGCGATAGCACTCTGTCAGTGCAAGCATTTGGTGCCAACTACGATGTTTTCCAAACTGATCGCAGCTCACGCAACAGTCTCAAGGCTACCGGCCGCGGGGTACTTGTGGCTATCCATCGTCGATTGAAAGCGCAACTGATTGACGATACTTTGGGGGTCTGTGTCGAGCAGGTGTGAGTGCGAATCAAACTGGTTGGCTACGCACTTTTTCTTTGCGTGGTTTATCTTCCACCGGACCGCACTCCCGATTCGACATTGATTGATTCACATACTGTGCAACTGGAACGGATTTCCGCTCAAGCAAGCCCGGTTGATGAGATCCTGATTGTTGGTGATTTCAATTTCTGCGGATTAAAATGGCGCTCTGCTTCTGACGGATTTATGTTCGCTGATCCCGAACTGTCATCTTTTCATGCTGGTATCACCAGTTTGCTTGACTGCTACAGTCTAAATCTGCTGCGCCAAACGAATAATGTGGTGAACGAGAACAACAGAATCCTTGATCTCTGTTTTTCGAGCAAATCTGACTACGCGCCAAAAGTTACCGCAGCACCGTTTTCCCTGGTAAAGTCTGTTAGACACCACCCTCCCCTGCATATATTGCTTGAAGCGATTCGAGTGAAGCATGACTGCAATGCTTCTGACACCGTCAGCTATAATTTTAGAAAAGCCAATTATAATAGCATTATTGACTTCCTGTCGAATATCCACTGGACTGAAATTCTCGACAATGATGATGTCAACGTTGCAGTGCAGACCTTCTCTAATGTTATGAGCTATGCTATCGATCGCTATGTACCCAAAAGAAGTGGCCTTCAATCTAAGCACCCAGCGTGGCACACTGCCGAGCTGAGACGGTTAAAAGCGACTAAAAGAGCCGCTCTGAAGAAGTACTCCATGTTTGGGGGCTACGTGCTGCGACAACACTACGTTCATGTTAACCAAGTCTATAAAAAGACATCGAAGCGTTGCCATGCCGATTACTTGCGAAACGTGCAACGTAAGTTGAAGTCCGAACCTAAAACATTCTGGAAACATGTAAACGAACAAAGAAAGGAATCCGGGTTGCCTTCAACGATGAGCTATGGAGGACGTATGAGCTCTAGTTTACAGGAGATCTGCCAACTATTCTCTGAAAAGTTCGCGAGTGTTTTCTCCAACGAGAAACTGACACCGACCCAGGCTTCACGCGCGGCTCTCAATGTATCTCAATCATACCAGTCTTTGAACTCTATCAATATCGACAATAATATGGTACAACTGGCGATTAGAAAAATGAAGACTTCAACCTCGGCAGGCCCAGATCGTATACCAACTATTATTCTAAAAAAATGCTCTGCCGGTCTAATTGAACCTCTTTGTCATCTGTTTCAATTGTCGCTAACAACCGGAGTATTTCCCGAACTCCCGAACAAAAACTGTTGGGAACATGTGATGGCATCATCACAGTTCCTCGATGGCGGAGTGGTTAACGCACCCAACTAGAGACTGGGAGATCGTAGGTTCGATTCCTGCTTGAGGACATATCTTTTCTCAATGTTTCCAATAATGGTGCATTTTCACCGTTTCTTCATTCTCACCGTTCCGGTCATTCTTTCTCTGTCTGTTTTCCAGTGGACACGTTCATAAAAAATCCTTAAGAAAGGAAAAAACAAAGACTCACGTCCAAAAAAGGAATATATAATTTTCTTTTGCTTTATAACAAACTGAAGCTGTTAAAATAGTCTTCCCGTCCCTTGAGGTAGTCTGCTTACTATTTCTGATTATTTAATGCAAATTTCTTTTAAAGGGGTTTTCTAGCGTAAAATTAAAAAAAAGGTGAACTTTTTATTTTTGCATATTTCCATCTTCATGATAAGGAAAACATGCTCAAGAAAGGATTTACTCGAATTCAGTCTTGTTCGTCTGCTCTAGCCCATCAAACATATGTTCATATGTGGCTGAGATAATTGGGTTTTCAATGTATTATAATACATATTCATTATTCGAAGAAGTTTCTTGTAAACGACTGTAGAACGACTTTGTTTCTACTTACTTGAAGTTAGCTGCGTAGCCTGAAATTCGGTTTGGTGGGGGTTTGGTGAAAATCGAACTTACTGTCCAAACGGCATAATTCCGAAACCGTAATTTTTGAAGTTTTAAAATTATGCAGAATAAATTTTTCAGAAAATAGTAACAGAGTTCGTGTCTTGAGCGAATTTGTTGAGACTTTATTGTAAACATGAATATTAACCTGAGTAAATTCGCCATAAATACTTCTTGGACGATATAACGTCAAAATTATTTTATCAAATGATGTGCTGTTTAACGTTTGTAAAACTCATCGAAATACTAAACCTTCGAAATTGGCGGTTTCAAAATGATGCTGTCTAGACTTTGAATTAATGTTTTTGAACATTTGACCTATTCATATAATTGGTCATGCAACAAAAATCAAATACTCATAAAAACCGATCAGGACCTGCTAGAGCCTAATGGAAAACGCCATTTTTCATAAATTTCTCTCTACATTTGGAGTGCTATCCTCGTTATTAATCATATTACGTTTTTGTTTCAACTCGACGCATTCCTAAAATAAAATCTGTTTTATTCCACCTAGTGGGGAATTGAACCTTTCTCATTTGTCATCACTACGGTTATGTTCAACACAATGGTGGAAATGTATATTACATATTCAGTACGATTTGCACATACATACAAATGGATCGACAGCCACGATCTTGAGAAACGCCTGCTCGTTTAGGCTTCTGGCCGGTTAATCACAAAGATTGCTAAACGAGATATCGCAAATATATCAAAATATTTATCCGGCATAGTTCAACATTTGGTAGACATGTATACAAAAACCTTGAAACTTTTTGAGAAAAATTACTTTTAAAATCAAGATATTTTCCAATGTTTTGGCTTATATTTTACTTACAATATGCCGAAAATTCTCAAAGTCTTCTACAATAGACAATAACTATGAGTTCTGATAGAAGCGTAAAATTATTGGTGATAAATTTAACGAATATGAAGAAAAATTTTCGACAGCTTGTCATATTTTTAAACGTTCTAATACATTGCCGAAGACACCAAACCTCTAGAAAGCGAAATAAAAAAGTTAACAACGCAGCGCCATCTATGCAGTGAAAATCCAAACTGATTTGCATCATCAAAATGAGGCCCAGATAAAATCAAGGCACTTTGCTGAACATCGCAACTCTAAAAAAACGTACACACTAAAAGCGCTAGAGGTTTTGTCTTGCAAATAGTCGTTCCCGCCCCACTGCGCACTGGTGCAACCTCCTAAAAAAAGTGGAAAAATGGCAAAATATGCATGAAATACCTAATAAAATATCTGACTGCACTCATAAGTAACAGTGAACATCAAAAATGAATCTTTTGACCCCCAAAACCCTCTAGGTATACATAAAAATGATAACAAATTTTGAATTAAAAGATCAAATTTTGCTGCTTTTGAAAAAAAACTTTTTAAATCCGGGGGCTCGAAATTCAAGATAGACCTATAGTTTCTTGGGAAAAATTGCTTAGAATAATCCGTAGAACATCGCTAGGGAGCGCCACCAATTGACCAAAAATTTGTGACCCTCTAACTTTAAAAGTATACTTTGTATTTTAAATGTTTTAGTTCCATTCGAAAGGTGAGAAAATTTCCTATTGATTGATGTTCTCATATCTTTTAGTTAATTAGTATTAATTACCTTTTAGCTGTAAAGTAGTTAAAAGTTAGTGTTTTTGAGGAGGTTTTTGCTAATTTTCTCGAAATAATGAAGTATGATTATAACAATATCCATTATCCAAAAGTTGGGTTTTAGGACGATTCATAATTCGTTCTTGGACGTCATATTTCTATCTCTTCTCATTTCTTTGTAATTTCATTACTATACTTTTCCTGTAACCGACTTGCAAGTGCTTATAAGACTCTAATCTAAAAAATATGCTTTATATCGTTATTTGCAAGATTTCATTAGAAAGCTGAGAAAATTTCCTATCAGTGTATGTACAAATATCTTTTAGTTAAGTGTACTAAATTATTTTATACTAACGAAATATCTGAAAATTTGTGTTTTTTGGAGTTTTTCAATTATTCTAATTATTAATCAACAAAATTTATCGTTACTCTTATTCATTTGATGCCCCTTAATGTTCTCTATAACTTTTTATTTGACACTTTGTCTATTAGATAGTTAACACAGCATGACCTCGCCGCAAATGTAGTTGGCTCGAAATCGTTATTTTTGCATATGAAACGATGTGATAAAAACGATTTTGCGTCGAAACCAAAAGATATAATTGGATGGAATCAAATAAAGAACTGTAGAACTTGCTGAAATGCATTATTTTCATGATAATAATGGTGATGTTTATTATTTATAATTTTAAGAAAATTAACGAAAATGCTAATAATAGCACTAACTTTAAACTAATTTATTTTTAAAAGAATACTAAATTCACTTAACTGAAAGGTATCAATACATTTTTCACTGTAAAATTTTCCTGGCTTTCGAATAAAAAGAAAAATAATACAATGCCATAATTTTTCAATTAGAGCTGGTATTAGTAAAAATGAGATGAAAATATCCAAGTTAAATAACCCAAACTCATGAAAATAAGAAAAGGTAAGTGTATCATATCAAAGAACGAATTATGCAGCTCTTCAAGACTAACAATCTGGATTATTAAAATGATGAGGTTAACTATTAGGATTTTCAAGAAATCAACGAAAAATCGATTAAAAATGTTTAATTTTCAATAAATTACTTTGAAAAGGCTACTTAAACTCATTAGCTGAAACATGTGATGGCATCACTCAATGCGAAATTTTCTCACCTTCCCAGTGGACCTAAAATATTTGAAATACAAAGTATACTTTTTGAGTTAGAGGTATTTTAAAACAAATAAGTTTTTAACACAAAAAGTTCAATAACTTTGTAACGGTTGAGATTTGATGGTATGTGTAGAACAATTTTTTCTCCAAATATGACAGTCTATCACCCCCCGAGAGATTCTTAACCATGAACCAAACACCCTATATATATATATATATATATATATATATATATATATATATATATATATATATATATATATATATATATATATATATATATATATATATATATATATATATATATATATATATATATATATATATATATATATATATATATATATATATATATATATATATATATATATATATATATATATATATATATATATATATATATATATATATATATATATATATATATATATATATATATATATATATATATATATATATATATATATATATATATATATATATATATATATATATATATATATATATATATATATATATATATATATATATATATATGGGGCATTCCACGCAAATTTGCCACAAAATTTTTTTTTGCCCAGATCAATGTTTTTCTCGGTTTAGTAGTCAAAAATATTCGACACGTATTTTTTTATTTCAACATAGTAGGCGAGACTTTCGAGATTTTTTGTGTTGAATTTCACCATTTGAACAAAACCTACTTTTTTCAATCGCTCGTGCTGTCAAAAGTAAAGAAGGTACCCACAAGTGCCCAAAACATGAAATGTGCGCCTTTTTCATAGCTTTTGGGTGAAGTATATTAATACTTACACAACGTATTGGTTTCATGGAAAATATTGAAAAGTTTAAAACATATCGATTTTTTTCAAACTTGGACATGAATTTTTTTCTTTTTTGGGAGTGGGCAATTAAATACTTACGGAGATATGAATGTTTCAATCGCACCTTGCGCGCGAAAAATGTACCGCCACGCGCTTCGCTCGTACTCAGGTTTGACTGTATGAGATTTTACACACTACCGCGTTGTGTAAAACACACTTTCAATTAAGGTTGCACAGAGAATGCGCAAAATTCGCAAACGAAAAAAGCAGTTTTTTTCCGCACCGTATGTCAGATCTTCATAAAAATCAATCAGCAGTACTGTAACAACATTCTACATACGCTGATTGATTTTTATGAAGATCTGACATACGGTGTGGAAATAAACTGCTTTTTTCGTTTGCGAATTTTGCGCATTCTCTGTGCAACCTTAACTTCATTATTTATTAGAAATAAATAAAAATAAACAATAATAATTATTCAACGGACTGACTTGATTTTTATGACGATGCATAATATGTGTCGATGAACCACGGAAAACTGAATAATAAATTCTCTCATTATTTTTAAGAAAAGTGAGTGAATATTACATAAAAATATCAGATTTTTCGGATGTAATAAGGCTATTCCATATTTCAAAATTCAAATCATTTAATAATTTTTTTTGTTCATCGAGTAAATAATAGTCCAAATTTTAAAAATCTTAGTGAATTTCCTGTTTCAGTCAATTTTATCAAGAGTTATTATATTCGCCGTGGCGCTCCTCGACGTGGAAATGGTTGGACGTCTACTCTTGGAACGCTTGCGTGGTTCTGTGTGACTGCAATTTTTTCTTGTACATAATGAATGTATTAATAAATCTTAACATTACAAAAGAGGTCCATTGTTACCTTACCTTCAAAATCGTAAACCAAAATCACTTTCGGTTTAAACACTTTACATCAGACGCCCCCCTAAAGTAAAACATACACAGCTAGTGCGTTATGTTTGTTTTAGATTATTATTGTTTTATACTCAATTTTGTGGTTGATTTTATAATATAAAACGATTGGGAATATCGTTGCATGAAATAATTTTTAAAATGAATAAAATATGATATTTGTATTCTGGCGATAAATGATTGCTGAAGAGAGATTCTGGCAGTTCTGCAAAAATGTTGAACGAATGCTTTTTAAGTTTCTGGCGCTTTTTAAATCTTGTTTTCAGTTTAGTTACCTATCGTTTCTACGTCGTACTCTTAATTTCTATTCTTTTTGAAAACCTTGAATGTTTGCATTTATTTTTCTGATGGTGTTCGTCTACATTTTAGAAATGTGAAACGTTGTACTAATTTTTTTTCACCACAAATCTGACTGCATTCACCCAACACAGTGACATTTTTGCACAACAGCCCATGGAAAAGGTGCTTGCGACGAAGCCATTATTTGTCGAGCCAGTTTACAAATGATGAATGATGATTAAATGTCGACCGCAACTGAGTCGTACGATGTGACAAGGAACGCTTCTTTGTCACGCAATATTTCAAGTTCAAATCTCAGAATAACATAGGAAACGTGCCAATCGAACCAATTTATTCTAATGCAAGAGCAGAGAAAAATCCACAGAATTGTTTCGAAAAATGCCAAACCATACCTGGACCACAATCGTTTCACTATGTTGAGATGAACGTGGAGTTCAAATTAAAACTGAAGATATTTTCTTTCGGCGCCACTTTAGAACGATTAAGACAATATAAATCTAAAATTAAACATACATCTAAATGCAATAAATAGTTAAGTTAATTGCAAGTGTGTTTTACACAACGCGCTGGTGTGTAAAACTTCATACACCCAAGTCTCAGTACGAGCGAAGCGCGTGGCGGTATGTTTTCGCGCGCAAGGCGCGATTGAAAAATTCATATCTCCGTATGTATTTAATTGCCCACTCCCAAATTTTTATGGCAACAAGAAAAATGATTTTCATATACAATAAAAAAAGAAGAAAAAAAATCATGTCCAAGTTTGGAAAAAAATCGATTCGTTTTAAACTTTTCAATATTTTCCATGAAACCAATACGTTGAGTAAGTATTAATATACTTCATCCGAAAGCTATGAAAAAGGCGCACATTTCATGTCTTGGCCACTTTTTGGTATCTTTTTTACTTTTGACAGTACGAGCGATTGAAAAAAGTAGGTTTTTTCAAATGGTGAAATTCAACACAAAAAATCTCGAAAGTCTCGCCTACTATGTTGAAATAAAAAAATACGTGTCGAATATTTTTGACTACTAAACCGATAAAAAATTGATCTGGGCAAAAAAAAATTTTTGTGGCAAATTTTGCGTGGAATGCCCCATATATATATATATATATATATATATATATATATATATATATATATATATATATATATATATATATATATATATATATATATATATATATATATATATATATATATATATATATATATATATATATATATATATATATATATATATATATATATATATATATATATATATATATATATATATATATATATATATATATATATATATATATATATATATATATATATATATATATATATATATATATATATATATATATATATATATATATATATATATATATATATATATATATATATATATATATATATATATATATATATATATATATATATATATATATATATATATATATATATATATATATATATACAGGGTGTTTGGTTCATGGTTAAGAATCTCTCGGGGGTGATAGACTGCCATATTTGGAGAAAAAAATTGTTCTACACATACCATCAAATCTCAACCGTTACAGAGTTATTGAACTTTTTGTGTAAAAAACTTATTTGCCTTAAAATACCTCTAACTTTGTATTTTTTTAGTTCCATTCGAAAGGTGAGAAAATTTTGCATTGAGTGATGCCATCACATGTTTCAGCTAATGAGTTTAAGTAGCCTTTTCAAAGTAATTTATTGAAAATTAAACAATTTTGAACGATTTTTCGTTCATTTCTTGAAAATCCTAACAGTTAACCTCATCATTTTAATAATTCAGATTGTTAGTCTTGATGAGCTGCTTAATTCGTTCTTTGACATGATACACTTACCTATTCTTATTTTCATGATTTTGGGTTATTCAACTTGGATATTTTTATCTCATTTTTACTAATACCAGCTCTAATTGAAAAATTATGGCATTGTATTATTTTTCTTTTTATTCGAAAGCCAGGAAAATTTTACAGTGAAAAATGTAGTAATACCTTTCAGTTAAGTGAATTTAGTATTCTTTTAAAAGTAAATTAGTTTGAAGTTAGTTCTGTTATTAGCATTTTCGTTAATTTTCTTAAAATAGTAAATAATAAACATCACCATTATTATCATGGAAATAATGCATCTCAGCAAGTTCTACAGTTCTTTCTTTGACTCCATTCAATTATATCTTTTGGTTTCGACGCAAAATCGTTTTTATCACATCGTTTCATATGGAAAAATAACGATTTCGAACCCACTACATTTGTGGCGAGCTCATGCTGTGTTAACTATTAAATAGCAGCAAAATGAAAAGAGATATAGACAAAGTGTCAAATAAAAAGTTATAGAGAACATTAAGGGGCATCAAATGAACAATAGTAACGATAAATTTTGTTGATTAATAATTAGAATAATTAAAAAACTCTCCAAAAAAGATGGGTGGGTAATGTCTAGGACATAACCGGAGTGTCGTGACTACTCGTTTGACTTGTAATTCAAATCGAATGATACTCAATGAAATATGTGGGAATGTTTCAAGTTATTCTTTATAATAATTATGGTGGTTCTGAAAAGAACCTTTGTTGTTGGCGTCTGCGTTGATAGGGGATGCGCTGGATTCTAAGCTCGTTGAGATATTCATTCATGAAATGAACAATTTTCTTGCTTTGAAATATCAATGTTAAAATCTCTCGAAACAACCATCGGAATCTTTTCCGTGCAGAAATGAACACGCTTAGCGAAAAACTAGGGGCGGGTAATGTCCGGGACATAACCGCGATGCTCATATTCTTAAAATTCTGCTTGTATCTCCTTCAAATGGCTAAATTTTGCGCATTAAGTTCGATTCACCGGGCTCAGCGAAATTTTCCTGGGGATCCCGTTCGTTAGTATATTCAGCAAAACAATTTTATTACCGAGTTCTCCGCGTTGAATACAGGTCAATAATTTCATATAATGATTTCAACATGCAGACAATGTACATGTATGACAGGTGGGAGTGTTCTGAAGTGGTTTTAGTGGAGGTAACAACATAAAATCATGTATTGGACATTTTACAATGATTCTCCTTAACCCTGCAAAACCACGTGGTTGGCAGCAGAGGGTTAACTTGTTTGGAAGAGATGACAGTTAATATATGATAACTAAAAATATAAAATTGTTCTATAAATTGCAAAGTTATTGCCGCGTTGACCTGAAAATTTGTCATTTCATTCATAAAGGAACAATCATTGAAATTATGTCAATTTATGCTTTGCAAGATTTGAAATAACTTCGAAGTGTGGTCACGTTATGTCATATACATTACCAACCCATCTTTTGCCATTTTGCCTTTGTCCTAATAAGGACGGTTTGTGGATAACCGTTGATTCAAGACGGGAATCTTTTAAAACAATTCAAACCTTGCAGACGATTGTTTTTACTGCGTACATCCGTACGATCTTTCCCCTTTCGCAGCTCACACCGAATGAGCAAGGTTTTCATCATGGTGTTCCTATTTATTGACTTTACAATGCAGATGGAAGGACGTCCTTTTGTTCGATAAATGAAAATATTTTCATCATTCGTTTTGGTGTAGCTTTCGCTTAGTGGCAGAGTTGCCACATTCACTGATTTTCTTGGAAGGATTTGCAAAAACCTTCGGGTTTGTAGATTGGAAAAACATTTTCTTATGATTCACTGGTAAAAGTACAGAATTACCAAGTGCAAACTTAATACTAGTTAATAAAAGAAACTTTCTAATTAAATTTTTTTTCCATTTTGCCTTCGTCCTAATAAGGACGGTTTGTGGATAACTATGTTGATACAAGACGGGAATCTTTTAAAACAATTCAAACCTTGCAGACGATTGTTTTTACTGCGTACATCCATACGATCTTTCCCCTTTCGCAGCTCACGCCGAATGAGCACGGTTTTCATCATGGTGTTCCTTTTTATTGACTTTACAATGCAGATGGAAGGACGTCCTTTTTGTTCGATAAATGAAAATATTTTCATCATTCGTTTTGGTGTAGCTTTCGCTTAGTGGCAGAGTTGTCACATTCACTGATTTTCTTGGAAGGATTTGCAAAAACCTTCGGGTTTGTAGATTGGAAAAACATTTTCTTATGATTCACTGGTAAAAGTACAGAATTACCAAGCGCAAACTTAATACTAGTTAATAAAAGAAACTTTCTAATTAAATTCTTTTTCCATTTTACCTTTGTCCAAATAAGGACGGTTTGTGGATAACTATGTTGATTCAAGACGGGAATCTTTTAAAACAATTCAAACCTTGCAGACGATTGTTTTTACTGCGTACATCCGTACGATCTTTCCCCTTTTGCAGCTCACGCCGAATGAGCACACTTTTCATCAAGCTGTTCCTATTTATTGACTTTACAATGCAGATGGAAGGACGTCCTTTTGTTCGATAAATGAAAATATTTTCATCATTCGTTTTGGTGTAGCTTTCGCTTAGTGGTAGAGTTGCCACATTCACTGATTTTTTTGGAAGGATTTGCAAAAACCTTCGGGTTTGTAGATAAGAAAAACATTTTCTGATTCACTGGTAAAAGTACAGAATTACAAAGCGCAAACTTAATACTAGTTAATAAAAGAAACTTTCTAATTAAATTCTTTTTCCATTTTGCCTTCGTCCTAATAAGGACGGTTTGTGGATAACTATGTTGATACAAGACGGGAATCTTTTAAAACAATTCAAACCTTGCCGACGATTGTTTTTACTGCGTACATCCGTACGATCTTTCCCCTTTCGCAGCTCACACCGAATGAGCACGGTTTTCATCATGGTGTTCCTTTTTATTGACTTTACAATGCAGATGGAAGGACGTCCTTTTGTTCGATAAATGAAAATATTTTCATCATTCGTTTTGGTGTAGCTTTCGCTTAGTGGTAGAGTTGCCACATTCACTGATTTTTTTGGAAGGATTTGCAAAAACCTTCGGGTTTGTAGATAAGAAAAACATTTTCTGATTCACTGGTAAAAGTACAGAATTACCAAGTGCAAACTTAATACTAGTTAATAAAAGAAACTTTCTAATTAAATTCTTTTTCCATTTTGCCTTCGTCCTAATAAGGACGGTTTGTGGATAACTATGTTGATACAAGACGGGAATCTTTTAAAACAATTCAAACCTTACCGACGATTGTTTTTACTGCGTACATCCGTACGATCTTTCCCCTTTCGCAGCTCACACCGAATGAGCACGGTTTTCATCATGGTGTTCCTATTTATTGACTTTACAATGCAGATGGAAGGACGTCCTTTTGTTCGATAAATGAAAATATTTTCATCATTCGTTTTGGTGTAGCTTTCGCTTAGTGGTAGAGTTGCCACATTCACTGATTTTTTTGGAAGGATTTGCAAAAACCTTCGGGTTTGTAGAAAAGAAAAACATTTTCTGATTCACTGGTAAAAGTACAGAATTACCAAGTGCAAACTTAATACTAGTTAATAAAAGAAACTTTCTAATTAAATTCTTTTTCCATTTTGCCTTCGTCCTAATATGGACGGTTTGTGGATAACTATGTTGATACAAGACGGGAATCTAATAAAACAATTCAAACCTTGCAGACGATTGTTTTTACTGCGTACATCCGTACGATCTTTCCCCTTTCGCAGCTCACGCCGAATGAGCACACTTTTCATCATGCTGTTCCTATTTATTGACTTTACAATGCAGATGGAAGGACGTCCTTTTGTTCGATAAATGAAAATATTTTCATCATTCGTTTTGGTGTAGCTTTCGCTTAGTGGTAGAGTTGCCACATTCACTGATTTTTTTGGAAGGATTTGCAAAAACCTTCGGGTTTGTAGATAAGAAAAACATTTTCTGATTCACTGGTAAAAGTACAGAATTACCAAGTGCAAACTTAATACTAGTTAATAAAAGAAACTTTCTAGTTAAATTCTTTTTCCATTTTGCCTTCGTCCTAATAAGGACGGTTTGTGGATAACTATGTTGATACAAGACGGGAATCTTTTAAAACAATTCAAACCTTGCCGACGATTGTTTTTACTGCGTACATCCGTACGATCTTTCCCCTTTCGCAGCTCACACCGAATGAGCACGGTTTTCATCATGGTGTTCCTATTTATTGACTTTACAATGCAGATGGAAGGACGTCCTTTTGTTCGATAAATGAAAATATTTTCATCATTCGTTTTGGTGTAGCTTTCGCTTAGTGGTAGAGTTGCCACATTCACTGATTTTTTTGGAAGGATTTGCAAAAACCTTCGGGTTTGTAGATAAGAAAAACATTTTCTGATTCACTGGTAAAAGTACAGAATTACCAAGTGCAAACTTAATACTAGTTAATAAAAGAAACTTTCTAATTAAATTCTTTTTCCATTTTGTATTCGTCCTAATAAGGACGGTTTGTGAATAACTATGTTGATACAAGACGGGAATCTTTTAAAACAATTCAAACCTTGCCGACGATTGTTTTTACTGCGTACATCCGTACGATCTTTCCCCTTTCGCAGCTCACACCGAATGAGCACGGTTTTCATCATGGTGTTCCTATTTATTGACTTTACAATGCAGATGGAAGGACGTCCTTTTGTTCGATAAATGAAAATATTTTCATCATTCGTTTTGGTGTAGCTTTCGCTTAGTGGCAGAGTTGGCACATTCACTGATTTTCTTGGAAGGATTTGCAAAAACCTTCGGGTTTGTAAATTAGAAAAACATTTTCTTATGATTCACTGGTAAAAGTACAGAATTACCAAGCGCAAACTTAATACCAGTTAATAAAAGAAACTTTCTAATTAAATTCTTTTTCCATTTTGTATTCGTCCTAATAAGGACGGTTTGTAGATAACTATGTTGATACAAGACGGGAATCTTTTAAAACAATTCAAACCTTGCCGACGATTGTTTTTACTGCGTACATCCATACGATCTTTCCCCTTTCGCAGCTCACACCGAATGAGTACGCTTTGCAGCCTTCGATGTTTTGGTGGCATTTTTAGTGGCAGTTACTACCGCCTTTTCAGTGACTGCGTTTCTTAGCCTTTGGCTTTTTGGACTTCTCACCGCCACCACCTCCACCAATGTTTTTCTTCTTCTCTCCGATGGTAGCTGATTTGATTGGTCGTCCGATGCAGCTTCTCACGACCACGCACGTCTGTTATGCACTGCGTCTTACACACGTCTGGCTTAGAGAAAAGCTGCGACACCCCTATTTATAGGTTTTATCATTAATGTTGATTTCATTTAAAGTAGTTTTCGAACTATTTAAACAAATTTTATATAGCAAAGAACGCATCGGTAGCAAGCATTGAACGTTTTCCTTCCGATTTATAAAACAAGATTGGCAATCCGTTTTGTAGAAGAAAAGTTAATAAGGTTCAAAATGTACGTAACGCTTTCGCTAATATGCACTACTATCGCTTTCTCGCTCGTTCTCGTGGCGTGCATGAGCCTTTCCTTTCCGTCCGACTTCTAATGGCTTAACCAAAATTAATATCCCGGCTTTCCCCCACCAACTGCTCTCGTCAAGCAACCCAATACGAATAATCATAGGAACAAACATGTAGTGGACCTTTATATAAACTTTTTATTATTTTATTGTTCATTTGCTGCACCATTTTGACGGCTCTGTGCGGGATGGGCTGAAAATTTTCACTTTTCCGAGTCGTTTTCGAAAGATTTTTCAAAACACTATTTTTCCGTTGATAATGAATATCCTACATATTCCAAAATTTAATATAACATTGGTACAAATATTTTCGACAAAATGCCGAAGAAATTGATTAAATCCATTCAGTACAACAAAAGATATAAGCGTTCAAAATCTTACATCATTTTTCTTCCGAAATTTTGAAAAGGGGCCCCTATATTGAAAGGTAAGTCGTTAGTCACGACAAAACACAAATTTTGAGTTATTTCGTTAGTAAAACATCATTTAGTACACTTAACTAAAAGATATTTGTACATACACTGATAGGACATTTTCTCAGCTTTCCAATGAAATCTTGTAAATAACGATATAAAGCATATTTTTTAGATTAGAGTCTTATAAGCACTTGCAAGTCGGTTACAGGAAAAGTATAGTAATGAAATTACAAAGAAATGGGAAGAGATAGAAATATGACGTCCAAGAACAAATTATGAATCGTCCTAAAACCCAACTTTTGGATAATAGATATTGCTATAATCATGCTTCATTATTTCGAGAAAACTAGCAAAAACCTCCTCAAAAACACTAACTACTTTACAGCTAAAAGGTAATTAAAACTAATTACTTAAAAGATATGAGAACATCAATCAATAGGAAATTTTCACACCTTTCCAATGGAACTGAAATATTTAAAATACAAAGTATACTTTTAAAGTGTGAGTTATTTTAAGACAAATAACTTTTTTGCACAAAAAGTTCAATAACTCTGTAACGGTTGAGATTTGATATATATTTGTTCATTTCGTTTATTTGATAGGCACAAATGCGTTAGCTTGGCGATGCCAAATTCTTTTGTTTTTACATTTTGGATATCTTAAAACTAGGAGGTTAAAATGTTAAAATATTTTTTTTTACAAAAGAAAAGAAAGTTTACAGCTATCTTAAGACTAGAAATAAGATTCAATATACAAGAGAGGGCCAAAAGATTTTTTTATGAAAAATTTTAAAACAAGGGATTCAGTTTGATATACAAGAGGGGGAGAAATAGTATTTTACGAAATATTTTACAGTTATCTTAAAACTAACAATATAGTTTAGTACACAAAAGGGGGAACAAATATTTATGAGAAATTTCACAGATATCTTAAAACTAGGGATACAATTCTATTTACAAGATGGAGGACAAGAGTTTCAATAAAGAGTAAAAATTATAGCAATCTTAAAACTAGGAATTCAGAATACTAATTTGATTTTTTTAACGAAAACTTATGCTTGGTCAAGATATTCAGAGGGTGGCTTATTCCACATCAGTGTAGCAGCAGTTGTATCAAGGACAGGGGAGAGAAGGCGTATGGTGACAGGGAAAGAAGAGCAAAACTTGCGACTTTCGCTCAAACGGGGGGGGGTATCAGCGAACAAATTTGCGCCTCAGTCTAGTAAGTCGTCGAGTACCGGATTGGCGGATGGTATTCTTCGGACCCGCGTGGAATCCTTCAAAAGTCATCGGACCTCGAGTCGCTCTCGCTTCTGTTTCCTTCTATACAGGCGTAGTGGTAAGGGCGACGGCGGTTACATAGTGTCACTCTGGAGCTGATCGGTTCCACAAGGCAGGAGGAAACTCTAAAAACGAGAAATAAAAAGAGAGGGGCTAAATTGGGATATTTATCGTTTTTATGAAAGTGTAAATAAGGGACATATCACGAGTTGCCAGCATATCTCGGACTCGTACATTGGGTGGTCTACCTCGAGCCCGAAGGGAATCCTTTAACTGAGACCTGGCGTCACAATACCCGGCGCATACCCAGATAACTCCGCTATGGGATTGACGGATCTCAATAGTGGCATGTCTGTAATAATATACGTACATGGAACTATTGAGAACTAGAGCTACAGGTCCAAAGCCCTGGTAAAGGAGGATGGTTGTGATGATCTGGGCCGAGGTCACCACGTAAAGCAAGGTAGGTCATTACCCCAATTCCAAGGCGTGAAGCGACCCGTGCCGAGGGGGTGAAAAAGATGCTCGATCGTTAACGGAGCCTGTGGGGTACCTGGGCAACCCCCACAGTAAGCGTCCCTTACCACGCTAATGCGGAACTCTGGCATGGCGGACATTTATTCTCGCGCTACTCGTGGGATTTGATACGGAGAGCAAAAATAAAAACAACAAACAATCGGAGGTGCCAAACCCCTTCGCTAGAGGCGGTTTGGCGAGGTCTCCCTCCGTGGGGAGAGTAGTGGAGCGATGAGTGCTGCATCTGAAAGCACCAGTGACCCCCCAGCAGCGGTAGGAAATAGCCCTACCAACGCACCGGACGGGCCACTATCTGCGATGCGCAAAGTGGTGGAGCAGCTCGATTCAATAATCGAGTACACTAGCGCAAAGCAAAATATAAGCAAGGAGTTAAAACAGAGTCTCCTGGAACTCCGGAAAACTGTTCGTGTCGCAAGACAGAAACAGCAGGCTTATGCCAAGAGGGTGGAATGTCGGGAGAAGTCCGACAGAGAAACCCAGACAGTGGCCTCCAAGAGGGAGGGAAAAGAGAAGGTCGATACGGGCACTCAGACAGTGGCCTTCACCTTCTATGGAGCAGCCACGTCGCTCGAAGCGGCGGCCGAGTTCCCCTCGAAGGGAAAAGGCAAGGGCAAGGGCAATCGCAAGACGGCGTCGAACGCAAAGCGCCCTAGGAAGTCGCCAGGCGAGGGTGCAAATAGCGACACCACACGGCGTGCAACCGTTAAGGTCAAACGCCGTCTGGGTGAGGTAAGCGAGGGCGAGAGTGATCTCGCTGAGCAGAGCGTTGGTACCAGCAACCCGGCGCGACCGGGGCAGGGGGGCCCAAACCCCTGGACGCTGGTCACCAAGAAGAAGCTGGCACCGACACCGGAGGTACCGCGGCCCGCGAAGAAGGCCAAGAACAGAGGAGAGGCCTTGTGGTTGAAAACCGACAAGGACAAATATGCCGATGTCCTAAAGTCGATGAAGGCGGCCGAAAGCCTTTCGGCCCTTGGGCAAGATGTGCGTAGCGTGAGACGCACCAACACAGGAGAAATGCTTCTGGTGCTGAAGCGAGGCGCACAATCTAGTGCGGTATACAAGGCCTTGGCCCAAGAGGTCCTTGGTGAGGGCGCCCAAGTCAGGTCGCTAGGGGCGGAAATGACTCTCCAGTGCAAGCATCTGGACGAGTTCACGACCGCAGAAGATGTCGTCGCAGCCGTTAAGGAACATTGCGACGTCACAATCGAGCGGGCCTCTGTGCGATTGAGAGATGGACCCTCTGGCACCCAAGTAGCCTACCTCAGGCGACTGAAGGCGGATGCCAAAAAGGTAACCGAGAAAGGGAAGCTGAAGATCGGCTGGTCGGTATGCCCTATTAGCATACCCCAGCCGCCTTCAGTGGATAGGTGCTATCGGTGCCTTGAGTCCGGCCACAAAGCCTACGAGTGCAAGGGCATAGATAGGAGCAAACTATGTCGTCGCTGCGGCGAGGAGGGACATAAAGAGCGGGGTTGCACTAAGGCACACAAGTGCCTTATCTGCACCGCTAAGAAGCAAGCGCATAAACATGCTATGGGCGGACCTTCGTGTCCCTTCGGTGAGTTAAATAAGAAGAAGCCGTGAACGTCACACAGCTAAATCTTAACCATTGTGCAGCAGCCCAACAGCTGCTGTGGCAGTCGGTCTCGGAGTCGAGGACAGATGTCGCTCTCTTATCAGACCCGTACCGCATCCCTGCCGGCAACGGCAATTGGGTGTCGGACGGGTCTAGAATGGTGGCAATCTGTACAACGGGACGGTTCCCGGTTCAAGAGGTAATACACCCCTCCGCCGAGGGTGTGGCGATTGCCAAGATCAATGGTGTGTTCTATTGCAGCTGCTACGCCCCACCAAGGTGGCCAATAGAACAGTTCAACCAGATGATCGACAGGCTCTCGTCGGACCTAGTGGGCCGGAAACCGGTAGTCATAGCGGGAGACTTTAACGCTTGGGCAGTGGAGTGGGGCAGCCGCTGTACAAATAGCAGGGGTCAAGTGCTAATCAAGGCGCTTGCGAAACTCGATACTGTGCTAGCTAATAATGGCTCCGCTAGTACATTCCGTAGGAACGGAGTGGAGGCGTGGATTGACCTAACATTTGCCAGCCCGAGTCTGGCTCCAGGCATGGAATGGAGGGTAGACGAAGGCTACACCCATAGCGATCATTTAGCAATCCGCTTTAAGATCAACTATGGTGTGTAGCATCCGAGGGCGGGAGATTCCTGTCAGGTACGCGGGTGAAAGTCCAATCACTTCCACAGCGAAGCTTTCACCGCGACCCTGGGACTGGAGTCCAACACCGACAGTCTAAGCGGGGATGCGCTGGTAGCTGTTCTATCACGCGCGTGCGACGCCACTATGCCGAGAAAAACACTGCCAAGAAACGGCAGATGCCCGGTATACTAGTGGAGTGCCGAGATTGCAGCTCTACGGTCAGCCTGCCTCAGAGCTAGACGTAGGATGCAAAGAGCTCTCACCGAGGATGCAAGAGAGAACCGCCGTGAAGTGTTTCGAGCTGCGAAATTGGCCCTTAACAAGGCTATTAAAAGCAGCAAGAGAGCGTGTTTCGACAACCTGTGTGAGAGTGCTAACGCGAATCCGTGGGGTGACGCCTACCGGATTGTGATGGCCAAGACCAAAGGGGGCTCCTCACCCCCAGAACGGTCTCCGGACCGGTTGGCAACGATTATCGAAGTACTCTTCCCGTCTCGAGCCACAAGCCCCTGGCCACCTGCACTACGAGACAGTGCGGGCACGGCCGAAATGATGGCTCCAGTGACGAATGAAGTACTACTCGCAGTGGCTAAATCCCTAGCAATGAACAAAGCTTGTAACCCGTCAGGGTAACAATTTAGCGCTGGGTGGAAATATACCTATTTGTGCGTACTCTCTCCGTAGAGTGTATTGTTATTGCAACATAACTCACCGCTGCTCATTATGCTCGTTCATGTTTTTGATGTAAATTTCGTTTAAATAATAGTCCATGAACGTTGTTATTAGTCCAGATAGGTGTAGTAATTTTTGTTGTGTATTTGTAAATAAATAGCATAGGGTTTAGTTAGGTTACCGCTCTCCTTTCGCTGCAAAAGTGGTCTGACTATGCTGTGCTATAGCGATGACAGCTATGCGGCGGTGCGTTTTTTTGGTGCTTGTTTTGGTCGAGTGCGGAAGGCGGCCATCGTGAAAAGGCAGATAGTGACGGACCACAGCCAGGAACAGACGTCCCAAATTTGTTTCCTTTTTTCGGGACAGTTTCCCGCCACCGTAACTCAGTTCAGTGCGAAGTGCGACGGCAAATTAAATCCGTCAATAGTGTCGGTGTGTGGTCCGGGCATTCGTAGACGCGGTGTCGATTCGCCATTAAGGGGTAAGCTAAACGTCAAGGAGTGTTTTCGCTACCCCGGCTAAACATTAAGGAATCGTATCACCGACCGTTCTCACTGTGGAGGATCAGTCGAACGAGCCTAGCTCTCCTCCACAGTTAATCGCCAAGGAGAACGAAGCAGGGCGGACAAAGGTTCCCCCTGGGAAGTGCACTGCGGTGACTTCCGGGATCGCTTGCGGCGAGCAAGTCGATCCGGCGATAATCCGCCAACGTCGCTAGGGAGGTTCCAACAAAGGAGCCAAGCTCACCTTCCTAGCTAAACGCCAAGGACCGCTGCCGGAGCAGCCAACGATCAAAGGAGAACGCGGCCGTTGTTGTCCCGGCCGGTCGGAAGAAACCGCCCTCCTTTCCGCCAGCAGTAGCAGATCACCAGCAGCAGCAGCAGCAGCAGTTGAGAGTAGCGGGAATAAAAGTCGGTAAATTTTATAATTTATTAGTTTGTTTACTTTTTGTTGTGAAACGAAAATCCGAAATTCTGTAGGAGCACCTAGGCCGCCCTGAAAAGAAGGGTTCGCCGGGCAAACAAGAACCCGAGTAGTGGGCAAACCCCTACTTACATTTGGCGCACAGCGCAAAACACACTGAAAAAAATATTTTCCTATTTTGGAAAATATTTTTTTCTTCCGGAGTGTGGGGTGCTTCTACTAAATCGAGGATTTTCGTAGAACAGTCGGTGAGGTTTCTTCCGCAATATTGTTCCGCGGTCGTAATATTTATTTATTTACATTTTTTGGTATATTTTTTGATTTTTGCATTTTCCTTTTTTTGTCCGAATTTGTGGATTGCGTTGTTTGTGTTTGGTCTGCCGGACGAGTAGTTTGAAGGTTGTTGTCATTTATTCGGTTGCGGTGGCCAATCGCCTTGAATTCTCAACCCGGTTTGAGACATTTTTGGAGCAGCTTGATTTCCTGAAATTTTAAGGGAATCGTTAGTGGGCGAAAAATCAGGAAATTTTACCGTACCAGTACTTACATGCTTTGTGTCTTGGTGATTTCTTCCAATATAGCGCAAGTTATGATGGCGTTGGAGAAATTCAACCAAGCGTGTGTGTTCATGCGCGTCGATCATTTACATTTCGATGAGCTGGATTTTGAGTTGCTATCTCGAAGCATTTTTATCTCTCCTGATTCGGATCTTTCGGGTGTCCAGCGGCAGCGGCGTCTTCGGGGAATTTTGTCGCATGAGCGGTCGTCTCGGAGGGAATTAGTTCGTAATTTTCGGGGTGATGTGGGTGAAGAAAAGGAGATCTGTCTTGGTAAACTACTAACAATCAAGGAAGATCTCCAGTACAGGTGCCCAAACAAGGAGATTTACCGAACACGGTTGCTTCATTTGGGGTCTAGGCTCCAAGTTATCCGAAATTATGCGGCATGGGAGGTCAACCAGGAAATTTTGGGGTTGCTGGAGGAAGTTCTAGCAGTTTATGCCAGTCATTTTAATGACGAACAGGCAGCACTTCCTCCCGACAACCAAGAAGGGGAGGATGGAGAGATTTTGGGAGATTTGCTGAGTACAGACGTACCTGCAATTCCATAGGGATCCAATCCTTCCAATAACCAAGGATCTCTTTCTAAACAGCTCGTAGGGGACGACCTGTTGCGTGTCTTGTGCGAGATGAGGGACGAGATTCGACAATTGCGACAGCAATCCGACGATAATAGAGCCCTAGCGTCTCAGGGGTCTGATGCTTTTTCAAAAGCTACTGAAACGCTAATTGGTGGGATTGCTTCACTGACAACCATTTCGTCAGTTTTAAGAAAGACGGTTCAAGAAGTTGTCTCACTTCGTGAATCCGTCAGTGAACTTCGGGCACTAGTACATCAGAAGGAAAGTGCTTCCGAGAAGGATCTGCAGACCGATCTGGAAGATTTGCGTTTGATGGACGTACCCGATTCACTTGATACACCAGAGATTCCTCGCCCAACACTGGCGCCCAGTCCCGATCAATTTGTGTTGAAGGGAGGATTCTCGGGTCAACAAAATATAGGTCCATCACTTCTAATCGAGAAACCGAAACAGAATACCGGATTCACAGCCCCGTACCAAACTCAGAACCAGCCTCACGTTCCTGAATGGACCGAACAGCGGACGGGACCATCCTATACGAACTTTTCAATATCTACCAACGCGGGAAACGGATTGATGGCAGCCCCAAGGAATTACTCGCGTAACCCGCAACGCGTCGCTGACTGGAAAATTCGGAAGTATGCTGGAACTGATGAAGGAACGGGACTAAATGAATTCTTGGACACCGTAGCGAGTTACGCTGCGTGTGAGCAAATGTGCGAAGACGAACTTTTCAATTCTGCGATGCATTTGTTCACTGGCACTGCTTTGACCTGGTATCAGGCTATGCGTGCGCAAAACCGCTTGTTTAACTGGAACCATCTTGTTTGCGAGCTCAAGGTAAATTTTGTTCATCCTGAACTTGATGCTACGCTCAAAATGAAGGCTCTCCAGCGCCGGCAGATGCGTAACGAATCTTTCCAGGAATATTTCCTGGAAATGGAAAAAATATTTCGTGCTATGACGGTTCCAATGGCACCGAGCGAAAAACTCGACGTGCTCAAGCGGAACCTGAAAGCCGACTATAAACAAATGCTTATCCTCAGGCCAGTGAACACGCTCTCAGAATTGATGAGTCTTGGTAAATCGATCGACGCCTCCAAGACGCCGATTTATCAGAAAGTTTTCGGTTCTTCTCGGGAAGTTGCTGCTTATTCTGATAATCCACCACAAAACAAACAAAAACAAAACAATCAAAACCAAAAGAGAGGTGGACAGAATAACGGCAACGCAAAATCCAAAACGTTTTGGAGCAAGAATGCCAAACCGGCAGGTCTTAATTCAAACAAGCCTCCTGACAACCAGAAAAAGAAACAGCAAGGGAATCAGGATGGCAAGAATCTCGAGGGAAGCAATCAAAAACCGATCGAACCACCGCAGAAACCTATGATGTGCCTAGAATATTTGGTGGAAAAGCATCGTCCTCCAGTGCTCGGCGTCTGCTACAATTGTGGCGACAAAGGACACGAATATGAGGAATGCCGGAAACCAAGGCGGGTCTTCTGCATAGTGTGCGGATTTAAAGGTTTTGATGTTTCTCGTTGCCCTTACTGCCTAAAAAACGGGATCAGAACCAACTGAAGTCGCAGTTGGCAGTAAAACAGCGCTCCAAACAACAACTCATTATTAACCCCCAGGTTTACGACAGTTTTCGACCGGCTCGTGATGAGGACTATGATAATTCGTTGTCTGTCGAAACCATCGTCCTTGACGACCCGTTCGATAACCGTCCATTTGCAATTGTCGCAGTGTACGGCAAATCCTTCAAAGCCTTGCTCGACAGTGGTAGTAACGCCACGATTATGACTAAAAAGCTATACCGAAAGTTTTCGAAAAGTCCCTTGAAAAGTTTGGAACGACCATTCGAACTACGTTCTGCAAATGGTCAATCCTTACCAATCATTGGACAAGCGTATCTCCCGTATACTTTTCAAAATTTGACAAAGGTCCTATGCACTCTTGTAGTAGAGCATCTGACCGTCAACTCCATTCTAGGTATGGACTTTTGGCGCGCCTTTGGGATTTCTCCTGAGATACAAAACTGTGCTCTTTTGAACTCAGGTCAGGAATCAGAGGACGATGAAGAAGATGAAGTACCGCGTGAGTCGATACTCACTTCGGAACAGTTAGCGCGCGTAGAAGAAGTAAAGAAGTGTTTCCAGGCAGTAGAGCCCGGAAAGCTAAGCCCAACCTCATTCACAGAGCACAGGATTGTCATCAAAGATGAATTCCAAGGAGCGGCACCCGTTTGCCGATATCCTTATCACATGAGCCCAAAGAAACTGTCAAAGGTCTGGGAAGAGGTTGACCGATGGCGGTCTATGGGAATTATCGAGGAGTCTGATTCGGATTGGTCGCTTAATATTGTGGCGGTCACGAAACCAGACGACTCAATCCGCCTTTGTCTAGACGCTAGGCCTCTCAATGAGCGTACTGTACGGGATGCATACCCTCTGCCCCACCCTGGGCGAATGTTGGGCGGCTTACCCAAGGCGAAGTACTTGTCTACCATAGACTTGAAGGAGGCCTTTCTCCAGGTACCCCTGGCTAAGGATAGTCGCAAATATACCGCTTTCAGTGTTCCCGGCAGGGGTATGTTCCAATTTACCCGTCTACCATTTGGTCTCGTCAATAGCCCCGCTACTCTGGCGCGACTGATGGACCAGGTTCTAGGACGAGGTAAATGGGAACCTTACGTTTTCGTCTACCTAGATGACATCATCGTGGTAAGCGAAACGTTCGAGCATCACATACAGTTGCTCAAAGCAGTGGCCGATTGTCTAGCAAGAGCCAACCTAACCATCAATTTGGAAAAATCCCGTTTTGGAGTCCCCGAACTAAAGTTTCTTGGTTATTTGTTGAATCGGGACGGACTCAAGGTCAATCCTGACAAAATTCAACCCATTCTCGACTACGAGAGACCGGTTACCGTGACGAAACTACGTCATTTCCTCGGTATGTGCGGTTATTACCGCCGCTTCATTGATCGGTTCAGTGAGGTCACTGCTCCCTTGACCGATCTGCTCAAAACGAAAACCAAGAGCTTAGTTTGGAACTCCGAGGCAGAACTCGCGTTCCTTAAAATTAAGGAACTTCTAGTCACTCCTCCAGTTTTAGTCCCACCAGACTTCTCCAAAGAGTTCATCCTTCAGACAGACGCTAGTGACGTAGCAGTCGCTGCTGTTCTGGTGCAGGAGTATCCCGAGGGCGAGAAAGTAGTTGCTTACTTTTCGCATAAACTGACCACTCCCCAAAGGAACTATCATGCAACTGAGAAGGAAGGTCTGGCGGTGATAATGGCGGTTGAACACTTTAGAGGTTACTTGGAAGGTTATCATTTTCGACTGGTCACTGATTCGTCAGCGATTACATGGATACTGAAGACTAAATGGAAAACCAGTTCACGTTTGAGTCGTTGGAGTTTAGAATTACAACTCTACGACATGTCTATTGAGCACCGGAAAGGCAAGGACAATGTCGTTCCTGATGCGTTATCCCGGGCCATAGCAGCCGTTTCAGCTTTGTCCTCCTCAGACTGGTACTGTTCCATGAAGTCCAAAGTTATCCAAAATCCTGACGATTATGCTGACTTCAAAGTAGAAAATGATCAACTTTTCAAGTATGTCAACTCGAAAGTTGTTCCGTGCGACTCGCGGTTCAGTTGGAAACTCGTCCCAGCACCCGAGTTCCGTCAAGATTTGATTCAACGTACCCACGAAAATTTGCTTCACGTGGGATACGATAAAACGATCCACGAAGTGCAGTTACGATATTACTGGCCTCGTATGGGATCTGAAGTACGAAAGTTTATTCGAGAATGTGGGACGTGCAAGGAAATCAAAGCTCCTTTCGTCCCAGTCCAGCCCGAAATGGGTAAGTCGCGTGCGACTAATGCACCATGGCGAATGGTTTCTGTGGACTATATTGGTCCTCTTCCAAAAAGCAAACGTGGCAATCAACACTTGCTTGTCGTCCTCGACGTCTTCAGCAAGTACGTCATGTTAACCCCCGTTCGCAAAATCGCTAGTACGTCACTCTGTACGATACTGCGCGAACAGTGGTTCAATCGCCATGGCAGCCCGGAAATTCTGCTAAGCGACAATGCCTCCACTTTCACTTCGAAGGAGTTCAGTCAATTCATAAAAGAAACCAACGTCAAACATTGGCTGAACTCCCGCTATCATTCGCAGGCTAACCCAGTGGAGCGAACAAATCGCTCGATAAACACCGCAATCCGGGCATATGCTCGAACCGAGCAGCGCAACTGGCATGTCCACATCACCGATGTGGAGCGCATCCTAAATACTACCGTTCATTCCTCCACTGGGTTTAGTCCACATTTCATTATACACGGGTGTGAAATGGCATCTGCCGATGACTTCAGCAGGATTTCCGGTGAGGGTGACCTAGAAACAAGACACCAACAGATAGACAAAATCCAGACAAAATTGTGGTCAAAAATTTGGCAAAGGCAAGCGAGGGCATTCGACATCAGTACAACTTGCGTCATCGAAAGTTCTCCAAACCTTTTGAAACGGGACAAATGGTATACCGTCGAAACATGAAGTTATCGAATGCACTCGAGTCTTACAATGCTAAAATTGGACCACAATACTTACCGGCAAAAATTGTCTCAAAAAAGGGTGTATCCTCCTACGAGCTGGAAGATTTAGCAGAATCTCGGAGTTTGGCCAGCAAATCTCCTTAAACCAGCATAAAAACTTTTCCGTGCCGTCTGTGGACTGACGGTATGCTTTTATATGGATTACTCACTTGGGAGTTTTCCAAAAGCAGCCGTCAGTTCCCGACGGCAACAACACGGACTTTGGTCCGAATAAAAAAAAAACAATAAACATTTCTCCGTCTTCTCTATTTTTATTGTGGAAGACCAACTCTGCCGCGAGAAGGTTCTTCAACGCCTTCTTGCAATTTTTCAGAGCCACACTCTCGCAGTGTGGTAAACAAACACTCGCACGAAATATATGCTCCGACCCCGATGACGACTACGGTAGGGTGGAATACTCTATTAAAAAAAACACTAATCTTATACCGTGCCGTTCTCCCGGGCACCGGACGCATCTAAATACACTACCTGCCGTGTTCGGCAAACAAATACAAAAAAATTCTTTTGCGCCCCACTCGCGCAGTGAGGTAACCAAATTATCCACTAATTTGCTTTGCTCCGGCGGTCGAGACGGTTACGGTAAACAAAACTTTCTTACCAAACCAGTACCAGTGTTTGGAAGAAACAAAACAAACCTATCGTACCGTCTTTTCACCGCCGGATGCATACACATCATTCTTCTGCCATGTTCGGCAACATAAAATTTTTCAAAAACCCCTTTCTGAGGGGAACACTCGCACCTACGGGTGCATCAAATTATAAAAATCCCCTTGTTTGGGACACCAAAAACGTATTCACCTGTCTCTACCTCGATAGGGACACAAAAAAAACTCCCGCGGCTAATTCCCGACCGAAACTATCGCGAGAAAATGCGCGAATTGACCGGAAACGGTATAAAAATCGCGAATAAAAACAGTTTGCGAACCGATTTCGCGAACTGTTTTGTTTTTATTTATAGTTTGAGGATGATTCATTCATCCATTCAGATGGATGAAAATATCATCATCAATTTTGACAGTTTCCCCAATGTTCGCATCAATGCTCTGCATCATGCAGGTGTAGCCCGATTTGGATCAGAGTAGTGTGAGTGGAAGAGCGAATGGGGTAAAAAAGCGCCTCGCGTCTTCGATTTCGAATCGAATAAAATTTTATTTCGTCTAATTTTGGGTTTGTGGTTAAACCTGGGGTGGTTCGTTTGATTCCAGCGGGAATCATTTTGATCTGTTTAAATTATGCGAAAGACATTCTTTGGTCCCTCTCAAACGTTTCTTTTGCCATGTACGAAGCGTTTTGAGGCGAAAAGGGACGAATATACAAACATTTTGTCCGGAATGTCTGTGAGTGGGAGAAACGATGACGTGTTAAGCGGTATGGTATGTGTGAATGTTTGAGTGCAGAATCATATTGAAGGAATGAATGCATGTGTGAATGATAAGATAAAATTGTTTTGGGGTTAATTCGAAGTGCTTATCGGAATGTGAATGATCGAGTAGGCCAGTGATTGAGGATGAATGAATGGGATAATTGTATGAATGTTTTTGGATAGAAACCCCAACACAAGCGTGTAGTACTGGTACCGTAAGAACACGAGGCATTTCTGGACAGTCGAGGAAAAAAACGAACAAAATAATGCCGACAACCGTTCCCCTGCAAGTTGGAAGATTGAAAATTGTCAATGTCACTTGCAGAATTTTAGGAATATCGAGTTGTTACCGATCTTGTTTTCGGATTGGATTTAGGGTTCAACCCATAACCGAGTAATGACGATGGCTGACAACCTCTCGCTTCGCGTATGCTGTCAGTATTATCGGACCAAACACAGGCAAACTTTTCACCAATGAGGACACCCGGTCGATTATTTTTTTTGATGAATTTTGATAAATTGCGGAAGAAATAATTAGGTGTAGTTAGTTTTTCTTTGTTTATTTATTTATTTATTTATTCATTGCGTATTATTATTGTATCGGTGTTAGGTTAGAAAAAAATTGTTGCCAATTTTTTCCACCCGGTGTGGGCGAGATTGTAACCCGTCAGGGTAACAATTTAGCGCTGGGTGGAAATATACCTATTTGTGCGTACTCTCTCCGTAGAGTGTATTGTTATTGCAACATAACTCACCGCTGCTCATTATGCTCGTTCATGTTTTTGATGTAAATTTCGTTTAAATAATAGTCCATGAACGTTGTTATTAGTCCAGATAGGTGTAGTAATTTTTGTTGTGTATTTGTAAATAAATAGCATAGGGTTTAGTTAGGTTACCGCTCTCCTTTCGCTGCAAAAGTGGTCTGACTATGCTGTGCTATAGCGATGACAGCTATGCGGCGGTGCGTTTTTTTGGTGCTTGTTTTGGTCGAGTGCGGAAGGCGGCCATCGTGAAAAGGCAGATAGTGACGGACCACAGCCAGGAACAGACGTCCCAAATTTGTTTCCTTTTTTCGGGACAGTTTCCCGCCACCGTAACTCAATTCAGTGCGAAGTGCGACGGCAAATTAAATCCGTCAATAGTGTCGGTGTGTGGTCCGGGCATTCGTAGACGCGGTGTCGATTCGCCATTAAGGGGTAAGCTAAACGTCAAGGAGTGTTTTCGCTACCCCGGCTAAACATTAAGGAATCGTATCACCGACCGTTCTCACTGTGGAGGATCAGTCGAACGAGCCTAGCTCTCCTCCACAGTTAATCGCCAAGGAGAACGAAGCAGGGCGGACAAAGGTTCCCCCTGGGAAGTGCACTGCGGTGACTTCCGGGATCGCTTGCGGCGAGCAAGTCGATCCGGCGATAATCCGCCAACGTCGCTAGGGAGGTTCCAACAAAGGAGCCAAGCTCACCTTCCTAGCTAAACGCCAAGGACCGCTGCCGGAGCAGCCAACGATCAAAGGAGAACGCGGCCGTTGTTGTCCCGGCCGGTCGGAAGAAACCGCCCTCCTTTCCGCCAGCAGTAGCAGATCACCAGCAGCAGCAGCAGCAGCAGTTGAGAGTAGCGGGAATAAAAGTCGGTAAATTTTATAATTTATTAGTTTGTTTACTTTTTGTTGTGAAACGAAAATCCAAAATTCTGTAGGAGCACCTAGGCCGCCCTGAAAAGAAGGGTTCGCCGGGCAAACAAGAACCCGAGTAGTGGGCAAACCCCTACTTACAAGCTCTAGGGCCGGATGGAGTTCCAAACAACGCTCTCAAGGCTGCGATCATAGCGAACCCGAACATGTTCAGGCTAGCTATGCAGAGATGCCTTGACGAGTGCCGTTTCCCCGATAGATGGAAAAGGCAGAAATTGGTGCTGTTCCCGAAGCCCGGGAAGCCGCCAGGCGACCCATCGGCGTACAGACCAATCTATCTGATCGACACGACTGGCAAACTGCTTGAGAGGATCATCCTCAACAGGCTAACCCCGTACGCGGAAGGTACGGACGGTCTGTCAAGCAACCAGTTTGGCTTTCGGAAGGGTAAGTCCACAGTGGACGCTCTCAACTCAGTGATAAATACTGCCGAGATAGCGATCCAACAAAAAGGCGAGGTATTCGATTCTGTGCGTTAGTGACGCTCGACGTGAAGAACGCATTCAACAGCGCAAGCTGGGATGCCATCGCGCTCTCGTTACACCGGCTTAGCCTACCGGTGGGTCTGTACCGGATCTTGGAAAGTTACTTCCAGAACCGCGTACTGCTATACGAGACCGATGCCGGTCAGAAAAGGGTTCCGATTACCGCCGGAGTCCCACAGGGCTCGATCCTAGGCCCGGTGCTATGGAACCTCATGTATGACGGGGTTCTGAGACTGAAGTTCCCTCCTGGAGTCAATATCGTCGGCTTTGCTGACGACGTAACCTTGGAGGTCTACGGGGAGTCAATTCCTGAGGTAGAACTCACCGCAGAACACGCGATCAGCACGGTGGAGGAATGGATGAGCGCGAGAGGCCTGGAGCTCGCTCATCATAAGACGGAGGTAGTTATCGTCAACAACCGCAAGTCGGCACAACATGCAGTTATCCATGTGGGAGAAGTCGCGATCACTTCACAGCGAAGTCTGAAGTCTCTCGGAGTCATTATAGACGACAAGCTGACCTTCGGCAGCCATGTCGACTATACATGCAAGAGAGCGTCGACTGCTGTTGCGGCTCTATCGAGAATGATGTCCAACAGCTCAAAGGTGTGCGCCAGTAGACGTAGGTTACTGGCAGGCGTTGCCGTATCTATCCTCAGGTACGGCGGCCCGTCATGATCAAGAGCACTGAGGGTAACCAGTTACCTACAGAAACTGGAGAGCACCTACCGCGTGATGTGCCTCAGAGTGATATCTGCCTACCGAACGGTATCACACGATGCATCCTGCGTGATAGCGAGCATGATGCCAGTCGGGCTGGTCATTCGGGAAGATGAGGAGTGCTTTGAGCTACGTGGAAATAGGGGAGCCCGCGAGCGCACCAGGATGACCTCGGTCGCCAGATGGCAGCGTGAGTGGGACAACTCCTCGAAAGGTAGGTGGACCCACCGGCTGATACCTAGCATATCGAGCTGGGTGGGAAAACCCCATGGGGAAGTTCACTTCCACCTGACACAATTCCTGTCAGGCCATGGCTGTTTCCGACAGTACCTCCACAGGTTCGGGCACGCGGAGGTCCCAGTCTGCCCGGACTGCCCAGGTGTAGACGAAACTGCCGAACACATACTGTTCGTATGTCATCGGTTCGACGTCGAAAGAAGAGCAATGCTTGACGTCTGTGGCTGGGACACAACCCATGCTACCCTTATTCAGCGGATGTGTCAATCGGTGAAGAAGTGGAACGCAGTCTCGGCTGCTACCATCCAGATTGCCAGTAGGCTACAGGTAATCTGGCGAACCGAGCAACAGACGACGGCCACGGCTAACTAGTGATTGGTTAGCTGGAGCGAAAAAGGCCAAGCGCAAAAAAGGGAGTGAATGGTCTGTTCATGCCGAGGCAGGTTTGGCGCAGCGAATGGCAACCGCGTAAGGGGTAAACCCAGCCACCCCGAAGCAAGACAGAAGAGTGAGTGTATAGGCGTATAAGTGGACTGCCTCATGCCAAGACGGGAGGGTCGTAGCGTAGTATGTTGGGACTTAGCTATCGATACCTCATGGCGTGGCAGAGGAGTGAAAGGGTGAGCATCCAAGTCAGTCTCACGCGGCATGTTAAGGGTGAGCACAAAAGTCAGCCTCACATGGTATGGTAGAGGCTAGCACAAAAGTCAGCCTAGCAAGGAATGAAAAAGGTGAGCACACAAGTCAGCCTCGCATGGTATGTCAGAAGTGGGGCCTAAGAAAAATGTCCCACATGGGATGCCAGGGGGAGTGACAAAGGTACAATAGAGTGGCACGATTGAGAGTGAATCAGGTGATAGGGTGAGCACCCAAGTCAGCCTCACATTGTATGGGTGGGGCGAGCACAAAAGTAAGCCTAGCAAGGAATGAGTAAGGTGAGCACACAAGTCAGCCTCGCAAGGAACGAAAAAGGTGAGCACAAAAGTCAGCCTCATGTGGGAGTGTTTGAGAGTGAATCAAAGTGCGATTGAGAGAGCACCCAAGTAAGCCTCACACAGGACGTATGAACGCGTGAGTGAGAGTGAATGAGTACATTTAGTACAGCCATCCCCCCAGAAGTAATACCGAGAGGTAGTGCCTGGGAGGAATGATGGCGGAGCCCAATGGAGTTTAGTCGGTATTAATGGCTGGTCACATTCGAGCCCGACACGCCCCCAGTGCACCCCGTATGGTAGATTGGACCCTACCAATAGCACGTGTACTGGGCTAGGACGTAAAGGTCTTCTCCATTGTAAAAAAAAAAATACCCAGACAACGTGCTCGATATCGTGATAGCCCTCGTCACAAGCACAATACGCCGCAAATTGCGCATCCATAGTGTAGTGATTGGACATAAGTCGTGACATTACACGAATAAAATCCCAACCCACATCCATCCCCCTGAACCAAGGCTTCGTTGATAATTTTGGGATAATCGAATGTAGCCATCGTCCAAGTTCCCCATTGCTCCACGAGGTTTACCAACTGTTGAGCGTCCTCTGACGACAAATGCTAAAAAATTCGTTGAAGCAGATTTGCTAATGCGTCGGCCTTTTCATTGCCCGGGATAGAACAATGAGAAGGGCCCAAACAAAAATAATCTGATAAGATTTTTCAGATAACGTACACAAGGACTCCTATATCTTCCCCAGAAAATACGGGAATTGCTTTTTAGACTTCACCGCACGAACAGCCTCGATAGAGCTGAGGCTGTCCGAAACGATGAAGTAGTGATCTGTGGGCAGTGTGTCGATGATCCCAAGGGTGTACTGAATTGCAGCTAACTCTGCGACGTAAACTGAAGCAGGATCATTGAGCTTGAATGAAGCGGTGATAGTATTACTGAAGATACCGAAGCCAGTGGACCCATCGAGATTTGATCCGTCAGTGTAAAACATTTTGTCGCAGTCGTCTTCTCGGAATTTATTATAAAATATATTGGGGATCACTTGCGGGCGTATATGGTCCGGGATTCCATGAATCTTCCTTCATGGATGTGTCGAAGAATACGGTAGAATCAGAAGTATCTAGGAAACGGACACGGTTGGGATTGTACGAAGAAGGATTGATGATGTAGTTGAAGTACAAGGCCATAAAACGGGTTTGAGAATTAAGCTCGACGAGCCTCTCGAAATTTCGAATCACCAACGGGTTCAGAATGTCGCATCGGATGAGTAATCGATATGAGAGTTCCCAAAATCGATTTTTTAGCGGGAGAACGCCCGCCAGCACTTCGAGACTCATCGTATGGGTTGAGTGCATGCAACCCAAGGCAATGCGCAAGCAACGATACTGGATTCTCTCCAGTTTGATGAAGTGTATGTTCGCAGCGGAGCGGAAACAGTTGTTTGTTACAGCCTGGTTAGGTCTCCTGGGTGGGCACCCCACCATGTTCCAGTTATTGTTAGGAGAAAATTGATCCTTTGTTGGCATTTCTGTGTTAGATACCTAATGTGACATCCCCAGGTACCTTTAGAGTCGAACCAGACCCCGAGATATTGAAATGTGAAGACCTGATTGATCGTTTCACCGATTAATAGAAGCTGGAGTTGCGCCAGCTCGCGCTTCCTAGAAAAAACAACCAACTCATTTTTCTCCGTGGAGAACTCGATACCCAGTTGAAGAGCCCAAGCAGACAAATTGTCCAAGGTATTTTGTAATGGTCTTTGCAAGTCGGCAGCTTTGGGGCCTATAACAGAGATCACCCCATCGTCTGCAAGTTGCCTTAGCGTGCATGAATTGGCAAGACAATCATCAATGTCATTCACGTAAAAATTGTAGAGTAGGGGACTTAGACATGAGCCCTGGGGAGACCCATGTAGCTAAATCGCAACAGGTTTAGCAAAGAGTTATTTAAAATTGGTGAAAGACCATGCTGGTGCAGCTTCTCTGACAGAATATTGATAGAAACTGAATCAAAAGCCCCATTAATATCCAAGAAGACTGATGCCATCTGCTCTTTGTTAGCATAGGCCATTTGGATTTGTGTAGAAAGCAACGCAAGGCAATCGTTCGTCCCTTTGCCTTTGCGAAAGCCAAATTGTGTATCTGACAGTAAGCCATTTGCTTCAACCCAATTGTCGAGGCGAAACAAGATAATTTTCTCGAACAACTTCCTAATACAGGACAGCATTGCAATCGGTCGATACGAGTTGTGGTCGGAGGCTGGTTTTCCTGGTTTTTGAATGGCGATGACCTTCACTTGCCTCCAGTCATGAGGGACAATGTTACCCTCAAGAAACTTGTTAAATAAATTCAACAAGCGCCTTTTTGCACTGTCAGGCAGATTCTTCAGCAAGTTGAATTTGATTCTGTCTAACCCTGGGGCGTTATTGTTGCACGATAAGAGAGCAAGTGAGAACTCCACCATCGAAAACGGTGTTCCGTTCGCGGTTTCGTGAGGAGACGCGGCGCGGTACGTTTTCTGTACCGGGACAGAGTCCGGACAGATCTTCTTGGCGAAAGCGAATATCCAACGGTTTGAATATTCCACGTTCTCGTTGGTACTGTGTCGGTTACGCATACGTCGAGCCGTACCCCAAAGAGTGCTCATCGCTGTTTCTCTCGTTAACCCGTCGACGAACCGGCGCCAATAACTACGTTTTTTGGCTTTCGTTAAACTCTTCATTCGCCTTTCTGGCGACGCGTACTGCTGATATCTAGCGGGTAACCCGTCTTCCCGGAAGGCCTTATATGCAGTGGACTTCTCCGCGGACAGCTCTGCGCACTCTTTATCCCACCACAGAGTCGGAGACCGTCCATGGGTATTCGCGCTGGGTACTGGTTTAGTCTGAGTTTGATTCGCACTGTCGAGAATCAAGCCAGCCAAAAACCAGTACTCTTCCTCCGGAGGAAGCTCTTGGGTGGATTCGATTTTAACGGATATCGCGGTCGCGTAACTCTTCCAATCAATGTTCTTTGTGAGGTCATACGAGACATTGATTGTTTCCGATGGTCTTGAACCGTTAGCAATTGAAATTACGATAGGCAAATGATCGCTACCGTGGGGATCAGGGATCACCTTCCACATGCAATCCAACGCGCTCGCGCGTGCTGGTGGTGTAGGAATCCGCGTCATTTCTCCCGTGTTTAAGATGGTCATGTTGAAATTGTCGCAAAGATCTTGGAATAATGTTGATCTATTATCATCGTGAAGACAACCCCATACCGTACCGTGCGAGTTAAAGTCTCCTAGAACTAGCCGCGGTCCCGTAAGGATTCCGTGATATTACAAAGCGTTCGGTGCCCTATCGAGACTCTAGGAGGAATGTAGATGGAAGCAATGAAAAGGTCTTTGCCTTTGATTAGAACTTGACAAGCGACCATTTCAATGCCTGGTGTCGAAGGGAGGTTAATTCGGTTGAAAGAATAGCACTTTTTAATCCCCAAAAGCACTCCTCCGTAAGGGTTTTCTCGATACCGACGAATTAATGCGAAAACAACACATTTTAAACTGTTTAATAAAAATTTAAAGCAATCGATTTTCGGGAGGATACTTCTGCAATTCCACTGTAGGACAGTGATCGAATCAGTGACTTCGTTTGATGGCTTAGCCATCGAAGGATACGATCGCTGCAAGGAGTGGCCATTTAGCAGTCAACTGCTTCAAAAATGTTTGCACTATAGGGAGAAAATGTATCAGAATGCTTTTAAGAGGATCAGTAACATTGAAAATTGTGAAAATTAAGTCCAGTCTGTTGGAAAAAAGGGGACACTTGGGGTTTTTGGTGTCCCTGGAAGTGGTGGATACTCCTTGTTAGAATTAATATTTCCAAGTCCTAGAGCAAATTGCTTCGGCTTTAGTGCATCACTTCCGTTAGATTTATTGATTGTAGTTGACGCACTCTGAGGGGACGACACCTTGGCACTCTTACGAGGCAATCTAGGGGAGGCTAGATTTCTCCTCTTCCTGGATTCCCCTGGGTTAACCAAAGATGTTCCCTCTCGTGGGTCGTCAGATTCTTGCTCAACGTAGCCAAACCAGCATAAGGATTTTCGGACAGGACAGATGGCGAAGCATTCTTTAGCATTTCTGCATAAGAACGCCTCGAGCGTTCCTTAAGGGAGCGCTTAATTTTATCCCCGCGCTGCTTGTACGCAGGGCATGAATTAAGAGCATGTGAAGGGCCCCCGCAGCAAATACACTTTTCAGTTTCTTTGTCGCAAGAGTCATCCTCATGCTCTCCTTCGCATTTGCCGCATCGTTTCTTATTTCCACAATATGTGGCTGTGTGGCCCAACTGCTTGCAATTGCTGCAGCTCATGACCCGCGGTACAAACAGGCGAACTGGGAGGCGAACCTTGTCAAGGAGTATGTAGTTGGGAAGAGAGGACCCGGCGAATGTCACCCGAAGCGAGCCTGATAGAGAGTAGGTAGTCTTATCTCCCTCGGTGTTTGCGGTACCGTCAAACGGGGTAACTTGCAACAGAGGGGTAACTTGCAACACTTCAACATGTTTCTGTTCAGATTAATTTAACAACGCTAATAATAGTGTTTGCAATTTAGCATTATAGCTGTCAAAGCCAGCATATGTTAAAAGATAATCATGTACTACCAGTCATTATTTTCGGTTTCTTTAGCGCGACAGGGTAATCTTCTGTATTTCGAGATATTTCAATAAAAAACAAACTGAAATGTCGTGCTTTGGTCCACTTCAATGATAAGAGCATTTCATTTGTATCTCTTACGTACAGGTCGAGTATACAACAACAAACGTTACTGTTTGATACATGTTTGTTTACCCTCTCAAATATATGCAAGATAACGATTTAACTATATTAACTACCCATGTGGGGTAACATGCAACAGTATTTTGTCTTATTACTATTATGACTCTAGCCATCTGGCTGATTGAGCGTTTCAAATAATAGTCTGTATAGCATTTTGAATCAAATTTTATAGGTATAACCTACAACTAGAATATGAAAATGCTCCTTAAATACAGAACAGTACCAGAAAGTCGTCTTTACGTGAACTTGCTTCTCTAGCAATACTAGAAAATGCTCAATTTCTATCTTCTTATACTCAACTCAGGAGTGGATCCAGAAAAAAAATTCGGAGGGGGTCCGAAATTTCGATTTTGAAATATTTAATGTACAATACGTAATATCTAATGCCCCTCTTTTTAAAATCAGTTTTGGAATCTGGTTTGGAATGATTTGGAATTTAGAATGAATTTAAAATAGAAACTATTTTAAAATTTCTCAATGAGATAAAAAAAATTCGGGAAGGTCCGGACCCCCAGAACACTTCCCCTGGATCCGCCACTGACTCAACTGGATTGTTCTAGCATTTATAATAGTCCGATTGCATGGAAAAGATAGTCGTTGACAGTGTAAATTAATAGGTTATCTGTTATCAATAATATCTGAAGACAACAAAGATGTAGTATAATTTAGTTCTCGCCGTTCACTGATAGTTTCACTGCACTGTTCCAGTGGAATCTAATCACGTTAATTGCGATAGAACTGAAGTTATAGTTCTATGGATCATACTTGTTACTTACTAGTTCTGAAATGAACGGTTAAAACCCTGTTAGCTAGCCTTTCATACGAATTTCTTGAATAAATCGAATGTTCCCGCTGTTCAAAAACGTTGTTGATTATAAACAATATGGGCATCCAAATTATAGTATATTTGGTCGCTGTTCTTTGTAAATAACATGGGTATCCAAATTATCGTACATTTGGTCAATGTACTAAAGGTAAACAAAAATATACAGCAATAGACTTCAATGAAGTTCATGTGTTGCAAGTTACCCCATATGCGGGGTTACTTGCAACAGGCATAATTTTTGGCCATCGTGAAAACAGGGAATGATGCTTTGATTTGTAAAATACCATTTAGTAGTCTTTATACTCCTATTAGCGCTTGTACATATTGAAAATTATTCAAATGTTACAGCATTTTTAGTTACATCGCTTTGAAGTTGAAAAGTGTTGCAAGTAACCCCGTTTGACGGTATACAATTGTTTGCATTCCAAGATCTTAATCTGTTCAAGTGAGGGGTCCTTAAAGCAGCCAACCCCGTGCTCCAACAGTTCTTCGCATTTCAGGCCCGGTTCGGACACTACCCCATCGATTTCTACGGCCACACAAGGCACGTACGCTTTAAATTCCCGCGTAAAGCGCTCACAGCAAGTAATCGCGTTTGCCTCTCCGAGATCATTCACTAGAACACGTATCTTGTTTGCACGAACACGTGTTATCTGAGCTACGGCCGGGTAATTAGCAGTCAGATCTCGAGAAAGTTTCAATATATTAACCGGTTCCTCTCCGGTCCGAAAATATACTACCCATGGCCCAGAGGAACCTTCTGGGTACTGCTTTATACGGGGAGCAATGCGAGTGTTAGGGGGATCAGGGACTTCCATGATTACATCAGATGGTATTTCGCCCTCGGCCATTTAAGCACGAGGGCAGAGTGTTATATAAACGGGAATGTGTCTTATTATTCGATTACAAGGTAGAGTAAAAGTAGGGAAAAGGAAAGAAAGCAAACGAGGAAAAAAAATCAAGCAAAACTTATCTGCAAACAACGTTGATTGTTCAGCACCAGCGAAAACAATGTACTGGATTTACTGCCGGTACCAGCAGAACGGCAGCTAACGAACGAACAAAGGATGACCTTCACTCACTGAAATTTACACACCGAACACCACTGTGAAATATAACAATCCGTTCCGTTCAAAGGTTGGGAGACGTATGATATATATATATATATATATATATATATATATATATATATATATATATATATATATATATATATATATATATATATATATATATATATATATATATATATATATATATATATATATATATATATATATATATATATATATATATATTTATATATATATATATATATATATATATATATATATATATATATATATATATATATATATATATATATATATATATATATATATATATATATATATATATATATATATATATATATATATATATATATATATATATATATATATATATATATATATATATATATATATTTATATATATATATATATATATATATATATATATATATATATATATATATATATATATATATATATATATATATATATATATATATATATATATACAGGGTGTTTGGTTCATGGTTAAGAATCTCTCGGGGGGTGATAGACTGCCATATTTGGAGAAAAAAATTGTTCTACACATACCATCAAATCTCAACCGTTACAGAGTTATTGAACTTTTTGTGTAAAAAACTTATTTGTCTTAAAATACCTCTAACTTTAAAAGTATACTTGGTATTTTAAATATTTCAGTTCCATGCGAAAGGTGAGAAAATTTCCTATTCAATGGTGTTCTCTTATCTTTTAAGAAATTAGTTTTAATTACCTTTTAGCTGTAAAGTAGTTAAAAGTTTGTGTTTTTGAGGAGGTTTTTGCTAATTTTCTCGAAATAATGAAGTATGATTATAGCAATATCCATTATCCAAAAGTTGGGTTTTAGGACAGTTCAAAATTTGTTCTTGGACGTCATATTTCTATCTCTTCTCATTTCTTTGTAATTTCATTACTATACTTTTCCTGTAACCGACTTGCAAGTGCTTAAAAGACTCTAATCTAAAAAATATGCTTTATATCGTAATTTACAAGATTTAATTGGAAAGCTGAAAAAATTTCCTATCAGTGTATGTACAAATATCTTTTAGTTAAGTGTACTAGATGATTTCTTACTAACGAAATAACTCAAAATTTGTGTTTTTTGGAGAGTTTTTTAATTATTATAATTATTAATCAACAAAATTTATCGCTACTATTATTCATTTGATGCCCCTTAATGTTCTCTATAACTTTTTATTTGACACTTTGTCTATATCTCTTTTCATTTTGCTGCTATTTAACAGTTAACACAGCGTGACCTCGCCACAAATGTAGTGGGTTCGAAATCGTTATTTTTGCATATGAAACGATGTGATAAAAACGATTTTGCGTCGAAACCAAAAGAGATAATTGTATGAAGTCAAAGAAAGAACTGTAGAACTTGCTGAGATGCACTATTTCCATGATAATAATGGTGATGTTTATTATTTACTATTTAAAGAAAATCAACGAAAATGCTAATAATAGCACTAACTTTAAACTAATTTACTTTTAAAAGAATACTAAATTCACTTAACTGAAAGGTATTGATACATTTTTCACTGTAGAATTTTCCTGGTTTTCGAATAAAAAGGAAAAAAGTACAATAAGTGCCATAATTTTTCAATTAGAGGTGGTACTAGTGAAAATGAGATAAAAATATCCAAGTTGAATAACCAAAAATCGTGAAAATAAGAAAAAGGTAAGTGTATCATGTCAAAGAACGAATTAAGCAGCTCATCAAGACTAACAATCTGAATTATTAAAATGATGAGGTTAACTATTAGGATTTTCAATAAATGAACGAAAAATCGTTCAAAATTGTTTTATTTTCAATAAATTACTTTGAAAAGGCTACTTAAACTCATTAGCTGAAACATGTGAGGGCATCACTCAATGCGAAATTTTCTCGCCTTTCGAATGGAACTAAAACATTTAAAATACAAAGTATACTTTTAAAGTTAGGGGTATTTTAAGACAAATAAGTTTTTTACACAAAAAGTTCAATAACTCTGTAACGGTTGAGATTTGATGGTATGTGTAGAACAATTTTTTTCTCCAAATATGGCAGTCTATCACCACCCGAGAGATTCTTAACCATGAACCAAACACCCTGTATATATATATATATATATATATATATATATATATATATATATATATATATATATATATATATATATATATATATATATATATATATATATATATATATATATATATATATATATATATATATATATATATATATATATATATATATATATATATATATATATATATATATATATATATATATATATATATATATATATATATATATATATATATATATATATATATATATATATATATATATATATATATATATATATATATATATATATATATATATATATATATATCGCGAGTTGTGAGCTTCGATATAAGACACGCATCAATAGCCTTATTTGCAAGAATGCAAGCACGAGGTATTTCGTGTGGGTTAGTCATGCTTGTCTTGTTGTAAGCAATGTAGGCAATGTTAAGTACCTTTCCTAAATAGAAGTTTCCTTTATGGACATACGGTTCTTGGACCAGTGCTATGGAAGCTTTACCTTCCTGCATGAGTCGAGATAAATTCATAGTTGCTGTACGTTTATGCTGGAGATTGATTTGTGCTATTCTAACCATTGTTGATTAGAGAACTGTACATTTAATTTCCAACATAAATTGCACAACAACTAGAGGACACCAAGCGAGTTGGGACGTTAACGCATATAGGGAGCCATATCAGGTTTAAATGGGACACGATCATTTGATTCCCACGATTTGCTAAGAAAATAATGGTCCACTGTGTCAGAGATTCGCATAACACAGTAAGAGCAAAACCCAAAATGCTGCGTGCGCGACTGGCATCTTTGACTTACGGTCTCCTGCTTTCAGTCGCCTTCTACGACATGGGAGCAGGACCCCATTGGCTCAATTCTTGGACGGATACCACACGGCCTCTGGGTAGGTTCGTCTGTACACATCGAAATTTGATAATCGAAACTCAGCAAAATTTCTCCGAATTACCATCAGCCGAGTCTCAGCAAACCTCCATCCAATAAAAATTCGGCAAAATTAAGCGGATTCTTCGGTGCGTAGAGTGAACGTTCCGCTGCGTAATGCAGCAAACTGGGGAGTTCGCCCAACTCTTCCCAGGCTCCGTTCGCCATTGAGAATATTTTAACCCCCCTCAAAAATTTTACCCATAGCACGGGACGCATGGAATTGGGGTTCCTTGTTTGGTGGGTTTTTACCACTGGAACAGGTAGTCCGTAGTGTAATTCGTAGCCGGTTGAAACAACCACTACCGACACTACACGGCTTATCTAGGCTGTTCGGAGCTGACATTGAAATCGAAATAAAACAAATAATAAACAAAAGCTGACATTGAAGGACAACTTCCATAGATGGCCGCACAGCCGTCAAGGCCGGCTACTGTTTCCGGCAGCTCATCGGATTTTGAAATCGGAGTGAGGCTGTCAGCACGAAGTGCTTCCACAAAAAAGTCCTTGTTGAAGTTCTTTATTCTACACTTCCGCTCGCCAGTTCTCACTATCCGTTACAATAAAAAACCGCGAACCAATGGTGTAGTGGTCGTTATGTATGTACTGCTCACTAACTCGCCAATTCATGTTATATATCAGCGAAGGACTGCATAATGTTATGTCGATGATGGATTCTAGACCGTTTTTGCGGAATGTGCTAACGGAACCTTCGTTGAACAGTCTTACACCCAGCTTCCAGGGCTTCACATAAACTGTAACTTATTGCATTGGTAAGCCTGCTACCCACTCCACGGCTCAAGCGTTAAATTCTGCTTCTATAACAATCAGCGTTCGTTCGTCTAACGAGTTGGTTAGTGCGTCCAGCATGCGATTGTACTACTCTGGCGGTCACGAAGCCTTCTACCGTTATCGGGAGGAAATGATACGGCTCGGCAATAATTGCTACGTCGCACTTCATTTATGTTGTCGACTGCCATAATAGTTGCTGTACAATGTCAAATTGATTGAGATTAGGCTTGGTTATCTTCATCATTGTTGGCCTGCCTTTGTCTTTCTACGCAGGGCATCTAAAGCCGCCCGTTGTGTGGTCGTTTCCGTTCTTCGGTTTCCAGTAGGCTTGTGGTACCGGTAATACCGGTACCGAAAATCCCGGGAATACCGACCCATTTTTGGTACCGCAATACCGCTACTGAACAAAAGCTAGTACCGGTATTTTAGGTACCATGCAATTTTTTATCAAAAATATGTATACTCTCTGGGGGGGACCTGTCTCAAAATATCGGTCTACAAGATGGCTTTTAATTATATTAATTACCTTCTATAAGTTAAACATTACTAGCTCCCGTTGTACTGAACGATATGTTTAAATTGCTGCTTTATTTCTTTGAAATTAAATTTTAACGATCTTGTACTAAATTTCAATATATTCACATCTAGCGTAAGAGACGTAAAAATTTGCTATGATTTTTGAAGTAGAATACTTCTAACGTTTCAACATGGGGGCCCGTTTCAAAATATCGGCTGTGGCAGTCGCGTCAGATTTTGAACGTTAATAACTTCCATCATACTTAATAGAATCATTTGCGGTTTAAGGCAATTTTATCGAAAATATTTTCCGTAATGTAGTATTAAAATTTGGAGTATGTATAACATGCATTAATACCGAAAATACTGTGTTTTAAAAAATCTTTCAAAAACTGCCGAAAATGGTGAAAATTTTCAGCTCATCTCGGCCAGAGCCGTCAATATGGTGCACCAACCGAGCACTTAAATGATGAAAAGTTTTAAATATGGGACCTGTACAATACCGAGAAATATTTGTGAGCTGTACACGACTGGTGTATGAATCAGTTTGTGTTGAAACGTGCTACTAGCAGAAGCCATCATTTTATTTTCTGATGGATGTAAGATAGCATACACACACAAAAAAAAACCGTCTTCAAATCATCTGACTGAAGCTCGTTCCTGACTGGTTACCGTTAATTTCATGAACCAAGCCGCAAATCTGGTCAGAAAGAATTTCAGTCGGTTTCAGCAAGTCCACTTGTCAGATAATTGACGTTGGAAAACAAATCGGCAACTTCAGTTGCCAAACACTTAGAAACGATCGAAGCATTTTTCCGTCAATGTCACTTTTCTGATTCAAAGATTCAAATCAGTTTATTTGGTTTATCGCACATTTTTTGGATATTATTATAGAAAATAACTAACCCGATAAAAGGGAAGTTATTTTCCAAAGCACGAAATGGAAATTTCATTTGTAATTCTTCTGAGAACGATTTTGTGGTCCTAATAAGGACCGTTTCTAGTGATTATATCGTCGGAAAATAATGTTAACGACATTACCGATATGAAGTAGCATACATTTTAAGCTATTAATACGAATGCTGCAATTTTTACTAATTTCAGAAAGGTTTTATTAAAATAAGTTATTTCGGTGTTTCTAATGGAAATAGCGAAATAACGGTACAAGTATATCCGATTCTCTGTTGTTGCCAAATAAACTGTTTCACTTTCATTAAATGCCCTTTTCAGGGTTACCATATGAGGATAAATATGTTCGAATATTTTAGGTTTCGATGTACGTGTACCATATTTCGGTATTTCCATTAGAAATAACGAAATAGCTGGTTTTAATACAATCTATCAGAAGATAGTCAAAATGGTAGCATTCGTATTAACAAACTAAAGTGTATTCTACTTCACTCCGGTTATGTGACATTACCCACCCATCTTTTTTTATTAGCGACATTCTGATTGGTTTCCATTATTCACTAGGTGGCGCGTAATAAAACTATGGTCTAAGTCATGACTTTGGTTTGTTCTTAAACTTTTATTTATAGAAGAACGAACAGCAATTTAGTAGCCAACAATTTTAGACTTGGTGAACTACTAGGGCATTTGTAATTATCGGTGATCGGAAAATTCAGCAAAACTTCATAGTTTACAGGAAAGCAATGAGCCTTGGTATGCAGGTAGAAACCAATTTACAGAAAATCAAGAGAGGAAATGCGAGTAATCTTCACGGATTTACTGCCATTCTTGCTTTGATTTCTGTTGTTTCTTACATTTACCATCTGTTGAAGTCGACAAAAGTCACACCGCTTAGCAGTTATTGATTTGAAAGTGGCCTAGATATCGAAATAAAAGAAGGTGCCGCTCACAAAAAATATTTTCTGCTGAAATGAGTCATGCCATTCCGAATCAATTAAAAATAATAAACATGTTTTTTGATCATCTCACGTTCGCTTCGCTGCCCAATGATTTAGTGTAGTGTCGGATTCTGATAAGATGAATTTGAAACACATTCCATAACTTATTCCTTATATATTTTATCAGCCCAATGAGCTGTAGATAGTAAAATGTACAACTCATCGCCCGGTGATCCAAAATATGATAGTGTTTCAATATACCCTCGTTACGTTGTTTGAATTGAAAAGTTTCACTCCATTATACCTTTTTCTGTATTTCTAAATTTTTACCACCAATTTTACAGAAAAATTTAATATAGTGTTGTGTTACTGTATAATAGTTTTTTATTAACAATGTTTTATATTATTTTCAGGTTCTGTTTCCTCTGATTTTTGCTAATATGGTAGGGAAAGTAGACGTATCAGCGAATGTCGAAGGCGGTGGCTTTTCAGGCCAAGCAGGTGCGATTCGTTGGGGTATTGCAATGGCTTTGAGAAGTTTCGTTGACGCCGACATAATTGATCGAATGAGGATAGGTGGGTTACAGCATTTTCTTTCTTCAAAATAATCAAAAACGTTCTTGTTTCTAGCCGGTCTTCTACAACGCGATTATAGACGCAGAGAACGTAAAAAACCAGGTCAAGCAGGCGCTCGCAAGAAGTATACTTGGAAAAAACGTTAAACTCACCATTGCTATTAAAAATTTGTTTACATTCGGTTACAATAAAATATGATATGGTTTCGGTGTACATTGTATTTTAGCATCCGACTCATTAATGCTAGTTCCAAGTAGACATCAATAGGAGTAATATTTTATAGACCGTAACCCCACTCATTATATTTTACCGAACACGTGTTTAACCAAAATCGAGCAATAAAGGAAAAAGAGCAGTTCTGCAAGCAGAATATCATCTCTATAGTTATCCTCCAGAGTCCAGAGAAAAATGCAGACAACCTTCAATTGAGTAGTTTATGTCGTTTCTGCTTACGTTATATGCGAAGACTCCATATCAAGAAGACTGGCAACTCTGTCCAGAATCCAGAGACAGTAACAGCAACGCCACTTGCGGGTAAAGGTGGTACTTTCCATAGTGATGCACACACACATATACATTTTTACATAAAGCTTCCTCCCTTCTTCCAATAGAGGCGCTGTAACCTCTGTCGCCTCTCGTTTGTATGGGGGAAGGAAAGAGATATCAGTCTTCTTGATATGGAGTCTTCGGTTATATGATAGGGTGTGCTTTTCCATATTTTAAACATCTTGTGGCAATATACATGAAACTAGAGCTTCTTTATGACGACACATAGATGTCCGTACCATAAAATATCCTCATCCCAGTAAATTACATTCGGAATGAGATTTGGAATATGGGCTGATTTATGATGGAATTCCAACCGAAGGCAACAACCCATCCTGAATGAATCGGTTTTCGAATCGGTTGTTACATTTGCGCTTAAATTCTAAAAGAAAACATTCCGATTGCGATGAGCAGGGAATCTGCTGTCAAAACGAGTGAAACAGAGAGTTGTGAGAGAAAGAGTTTCAACTTTTCTTGGTGGAAACCAATGCGTAAAATGTATGGACGCAAACAGTTTTTTTAGATTTTATTTGAAAATTTTCAAGTAAGTCTCTAAATAAACTTCTACAAACTGTTCCCATATTTTTTCTGCATCAAATGTGTATTCATTTTACAACCACAATATTATAGTTCCTCCAAAATCCCAAGTTTTAATATCTTTCCCATACATTTAAATTCACCATAGCCACCACTGAAGCAGTGCCATCTCTTAAATATTTCCATGAAAGTATTACCTAATTTCATTGTTATAATCTAGCAGTGCTCCCAAAAAAGGCCGATTGGCTCAAGATGGCGTCTCTGCCTATCTGTCCCTGGAGGATAACACAGCAACATTCATTCGCTTAGAAGTGGCGTACGGTTCGTTATGATTTTTCGGAACTATGTACATAGACTCACAGACATAAGACTCAAAAACAAAGCTTCGCCTTCGCCCACTTTAACGGTCATTTTAAATATATTTCTCGACAAACATATGATTACGGCCTAAAAGCCAACTGTCAAAATTCACTTTGAATGAAAATTCCGGACAAACCGTTACACGCCAATCACAGATATTGGTAGTAAACGAAAGAGAAAAGTTTTCTCTTTCATAAACTGCTGTGAACTGTGTTCGGCTAGTAACGGTTTGTCCGAAATTTCAATTCAATTTTGACAGTTGGCTTTTAGGCCGTAATCATATGTTTGTCGAGATTTGTAGTTGGGACAGTGACCACATTTGAAATTATAGCGCCACTGACATATTAACAAGCATATGGGGGATATACCACTAGTGAAAAATTGTTCCCAAACCTGAGGGGTTGCCCACCACCAGCAAATGAGTGTTTAGGACCGTGAACAAAAGGTGTTCTGGGAAAGTTGTCGGACGATGTTTTTGAGGGAATTCCCTCATAGTATTATGTCTGTTTTTCAATATCATTTCATAATCTCACATTAGATAGATTATGCTTTTTCATATCGTTTTAAATATAAGTACCCAGATAAACTCAGAAACGGAATTCTGTTTTTGCATCTTTTTTTCCGATAGCCGTTTTCCTCTATTTTTATCTCCCTCTAAAACGGAATGAACTTTATTACCAGAGGGGGAACAACTTGACAGCTCCTATACAAATCGTTGAAACCACTTTTTTTGGGTCTGTGGGTCTAAAATGGCGGATCAATCTTTATTCAAGAGCAATTTCTAAAAAAAGCGTAAACTTTTTCACAGTGAAAATTTTCTTGGTCAGATTTTTTTTCCTTTCGGTCAATTCATTTTTGAAGACTTTTTGGGTTTGGTGTTGTTTTATTTTAAAAATAATGCATCTTCATTCCGATGCATTATTTTTAAATGATTCATGATTTTTTGGAATCATCAGCATACAAACAAGCGGCGCTTATGCTAGTTAGTGAGCATCTTCATTTAGTTTTAAGATATTAGGTAGTAATATTTGCATTGCAATGTAAACAACACACACAATGATACTGGACTGTTTTTCTCCCTCTCCGATAGAAAATGAGCTGTCATCAGTTCTGAATTTTGTGGAAACCTTTGCACCGTAAATGTCGCATGCTGTCAGAAATAAACAATCGAAGTCAATCCCGCCTTTGTTAAATACGAAGTGAAAAATGATAATCACAAAACTAAATGTATTTAAGATTAACGACAAACTTTCGAGAATTGTTATATGCGAAAGATATTTCAAGCGCGACGGGAGAAGAAAAAGTTCACACTAGAAGCGCACTCAAATCAAATCATGCATTTTACATTCGGCACAATTTGTAATCCTTTTATGAAACTCCAAAATGACGAATTAACTTGTTTATATTGATATTAAATTATTACGCTGTTTTGAAATGATCATCTTGATTACCGCTTCCGAATGTAAATAAAGAAAACAAGTTCGTAAAAGACGTCACGGAATTATTTTCTCGCATAGAAATTTACAGTATCGCAATTTGTGGACGGCGACATCATTCGAAACACGGTGGTTTCATGCAACTTAGGCTAAACGTCAAGTTGCGGGAGGGTTGTTTATTACACTCCGTGATCAGGGTTGTGCTAAACTAGACGAAAATCTTTCTTCCCAAAAATAACATCTTGTTCCACAATATTCACATTGAAACGTAAAGCTAAAGACGATATGAGTTGCATTTTGTTTTGAGTTTTGATTCCAGAAAAACATATTTATTTGTTTTTTTTGCAGGATTATATTTCATGAAATATTTTTTGCCTTTCTCATATAGAAAGGTTATGCAATCACTCTGAAAAACGTCAATCTAATCCCGGCCCGGAGGGCCGAGTGTCATATCCCATTCGACTCAGTTCGTCGAGATCGGAAAAAGTCTGTATGTGTGTGTCTGTGTGTGTATGTGTGTGTGTGTATGTGCGTATGTGTCAAATAATGTCACTCATTTTTCTCAGAGATGGACGGTCCACGATTTGCCCAAACTTAGGGTGCAGATAAGCTCAGAAACGGAATTCCGTTTTCTTGCATCCCTTTTCCGGCTGCCCTTTTTTCTATTTTTATCTCTCTCTAAAACGGAATGAAAACTATTCCGTTTCGTGATCAGGGTTGTGTTAAACTCGAAGAAAATCTTCCGTTCCACAAATTTTTGTCATTTCGTTCCACAGCTTCCACATAGAGCTGTCAACATTGTTTTGACTGTTGTTACTCTGAATATAAACATTTGATATTATATTATTGCTATTAGATAAATTTCAAATAGTTACAAACAAAAAGTTAATGTTAAATCTTTTTTGTACCACTGTTGTTCCAAATCTTAGAAAAAAAAAGTTTATTCAGTTGGTATAAGGACAGACATGCAATTTGAAGACAACATATATGTGTAATTAAAATGACGACGAAAATAAGTTGTTTTGAAAACGAGTGCGTAGTGTTCCAGTTATGACCTAGTTCTTGTGGTGGTCAAGTTTCATTGCATTATAGACTGCTTTTATGTGTATCAAAATTTATTCATTGGCTACCATTGTGAATAACTTGCAACGGACAAGTTCATCTGAAATCTTTTTATTAGATATTAAAACTAATCATTGGCTTATTGTGTCGCAGTTTTCCCAATTGTAGATAGTAAAATTAAAGTCGTTCCTAGCAAACAATCGTGCATTCTGTTGGTTAATTTGATCTGCATAGTATCAGTGAGTAGTTGAGGGATATAACAATATAAACATTCGCGATATTCTAATCTGCATCTGTTTCTCATGCTGAAATATCGATATATCGTTTTGCATCACCTGCTAGTAAATATATCATTTTGCCTCATGTGCTTTAGTAAAATCATTGTTTTGCCTCACCTACTAAAGAAGAAAATTGATGTTGTTTATTTCTGTTTACAGTTTGTGACCAACGTGTATTTGTTCCTGCTGTCCAACAATTCGCTCGTTCAAAGGCAACAAACGGAGGATAGCGAATCGCTACCGGAACCAACGCAAATTCTGCTGATCGATCGTGTCAATTGTGCTTTACAACGAATCGCTATACTCCGGGCTGATCGTGATCCGGCACAAGATGCTATACCGGATCTACGCTTGCACGGGAAATTGTAACATACCGAAACCGAATGAGGGGGAAGATGCATCAAACGGTGCGGGTAAGTTCGATGGCAAATAAATATGAAAAATCATTACTGACTTCCGTTCATTGCAGTATCGTCCCCACTGGGCTACCGACCAACGTGTAATTGTTCCTGCTGTCTGAAAAGTCGACCGGACTCGCTCGATCAAGTACCAAACGGGATACTGAGTCGCTACCGGAAGCGACACCAATTCCGCTGAAATCTATCGTTTTTGTGTTACCACGAACCGCTATACTCCGCGCTGATCGTGCTCCGGAACGAAATGCTACACCGGTTCTACGCTTGCATGGGAATTTTAATCGTACCGAAACGGTAAGAGTCAATGTCCATCTGCTTCCAGTGTGCGGCAATGAGATTTCAGCTCGCCGGATACACCACGGCCGCAGCTGCTTGTAGCAGGTGAATTTGCTCAACACCATATTACGTTTAAAAGCGACCCAGACCGCCCGAAATGTCACCTGATTTGCTCTCTGAACGCGTTGCTCATCCAGAGTTGCTTATTTTGGCTATTCGCAACTAACCTACACTGGATACAGGTCGTTCCTGCATCCGCCACCCGTGGACGCGCTCGATGGCTCTCAGCTGAGTTTGTGTATGTATGTGAGTATCAAATAATGGCACTTTTCTCAGAGATGGTTGGACCGATTTAAACAATGTTATACTCAAATGAAAGGTGCAACATAGCCATAGGCTGCTATTGAATTTTATTTGGATCTGGTTCTGGAGTTATGAGTTGGAAAGTGCGATCGCACATGAAATTATCTAAACCTTTGTGCTTTTTGCATATAAAGAAATACTATGCAATCACTCCACAAATCAACTTTTCAACTGAGACTCGGGGGCCGAATGTCATGATCCATTCGATTCAGTTCGTCGAGATCGGTCAATGTCTGTGTGTGCATGTGTGCACATCTAGGGGGAAGTGGCCCAATTTGGACCGCTGGCCAATTCGGACCACCAGCTGTTTCTCAGCTATGGTAATATTATGAAAAGCGTATATATCATTGTCATGGCTGTCATGTAGCTCTGTTTTATATCACAAAATTTTGCGGTTCTCAGTTTTCGTATGCGTGCGCTGGGGGCGAATGTTGTTTTGGAGCGCTTTTTTGAAAAATGTGTAAGCCAAAAAAAAAATTTTCGTTGGCAACAACAATATATCAAGTCAAATGCATTATCGTGATTTTGGATCTACTGGATAATATCTTTTATTTAATATCTTGTTTTGGGCGAGACTATCAACTGTTTTCGTTTAATTGGTGTGTGAATAATAGAATATGGGATGAGCTTGTCAAATTCCAGCAAAAATCCGCATTGCCGTCGACGGGGGTACGAATCGATGGGTAGACTTTCTTAAGGAAAATATTGGCACAGAAGAACAGTTCGGTGACGGGAGATTTCGATTCCTGCACCGATTAATCCATGACTTAAGGAAAGCGGTTGAATTGCAAGGTAAGAACATTACAAATTAAAAAAAAAATTTCACTCGTTACTGATGTCTATTTAACAGATAATCAAAACACCCAAATGCTACAGATTTTACAAAATCTCTCAAAGCGATTTAGAGCACCAGTTACGATAGCGAAATAAGTCGAATTCTGTTGTTGTGTGAAAGTTCTGGCCGGTTGTACCAAATCATGGCCAACATTAATACTTTGTTCCTGGCCCGTGACATTCTACCGAATGCATTTGTATTCTTGCGATCCAGTAACTCTCAGTTGGCTGCTACCGGCGGGAACCCACTTAATTCAAATTTCCCCTCGGTTGGTACACGAACGTATCTGGTGTTCGCTTGTTCCTATTGGACAACGGGCCGTATGTAGCACTAGTGGATTGCACTGGAACCTCGACAACCGGGCTGTTTGGTAAGCACTTCGAACACTTACTCTAGCCAGGAAGTTCAAATTCAATCAGAGAGTGCCGTACTTTGGTTAATGGGAACGACCCCGAAGGATATGTGATAAGAGTATTGCCTGCAACTGAAAATACGCGTTCATGTCAACGGGCTTTTAGGTGCCTAATAAAATTCCCTCATCTCTCTGTATGTTGCTTTATTAGATATAATACAAATATATTGATGTAGAAAGACAATATTTTATTTTCTTAATGTAAAAGTGTCAATTTCTAGCTTTTTAGTAATACTGTTCAGAGAAATCGACCTCCGACAATTAATCGGCGTTCGTCTTCACATCTAGACATGTAAAATGATTTAATTTTCGCGGGAAACCGGCACAGCATTATTGGTTCGTTTATTTGCTCCGTCATTTTTCGTTCCGGACCCTCCGGAATATCATCGCCAAACTCATAAAAAGTTCCATCATTCTTGGTGATGTTGTTCTCCTTTAGTCAGTCAATAGCATCGACATAGTTCGGTGGCATAAAATTCGGGTTAAGATGACCCCACGGAGATTTCAATACTCGATCGACAACATCTACTATCAAGTCTTCCAGCCGATCAAGTAGCTCTTTGAAAGTAATAAAGGGACATTCACCCTCAATATAACTGTATTCTGCTAAATCACGGCGAGCTCTGCTCTGCACGGTAACTTTGAGAAATGCAATAGTCGCCCAATGCCGGCAAACAGGTTTCCATATATTTTTGTGAGCTTTGCGTCAGGAATGCTTCCGCCCTAAAATGTATTTATTGTTTGAGCAAATACTTCTAATGCGAACATTTTTTATTTACCTAAAATAGTCCAGTTTGAACAGAGTCGACCCTCCTTCAACTTGTGTTTGCACCAGCGTCGGCGGCGTTACGCCGTTCATGATAATGCTCCCTAAATGCCATCATAATGACATCTCTCATCTTGAGAATCTTAGAAGTATTTTCGCCTCTAATGATAATGTGTCTGTTATCGAGCTAGACATCAGGATGAGCATCCTCGTTCAAAATAGAATCTGCCCCACCGGCCGGAGCTAATCCAATTAGCTACCAATAATCAACGTGCAGCTCATGTCCACCGGAAGCGGACTTACCTTCTGGAACCTCTGACACAAGGTATCGCTGAGAACGCTTTTCAAGAATTTTCTTGAGCTGAGGTTTGGCTACTAGTTCGTAGGGTGATTCCGATTTTGCATCCTTAGCGTTTACATAAATTCTTGGGAAAGGTTCCTTGCCGGCGTGCTTCATGGCTTGTAGGATTGTTTTGAAGGGTTTTTCCGCTGTTCCATCACCGAACTCGTCATCGCCACGCTTTTCCAAGGTGTAGAGATCGTCTGGAGGTGGTGAGAAAAATTGGATCAATATTCAATTATTATTATCCATCACCGTTGGATGAATTTCAGCGGCCGTTCACTTTCCGGCAAGTGTAATGGATAAGAGTACTTACTGGCAACGTTTGTTGAGTGCCGAACAGGGGATTGATTTCCGTTTCATCCTTGTTACTACGAGTAGGTTATGCTTCTTTTACCATCTCAGCATAGATATCAGTTTCTGCTGCCAACGTCGGATGGTAATCTAACGAGAAGAGATTATATTAAATTCAAAAAAATTTTATCTTAAAGAAAGAAACCACCCAACTTACCACTAAGAATCGAAACTTTTCATAGTTAGCGTCATACTGTTGAACTTCGCTGTCCAAGCATTCCTGACATTCTTCCGGGTGTTGCATGTGCATCTACGCCCCCCGGAACGAACGGTCGGGGTGAAACGGATAGTAGATTCTTCGTATACCACTAACCGTATCGTGGGGGATAAAACATTCCTTCTTCATAGCTTCCAACAGTTCTTAGTGCATCTGGTGTAGGATAAATCGATTCCAATTTTGAATTAGACTGATCAGATTGATGTTAGCAATGTTGCTTCGGTCCGAAGAAAATATTAACCCCAGGGCAGCTGCTTCCGGAAAGAGAATTCCTTACAACAGCAGTGCGTAATGGGTCGAAGTGACAGCTGCTATCTATTTTTACCATTTTTTTTGTTAACCATTTTTGTTAACGACCTATTGAGTTAATTTGTCAACAGTTTTTTTTCGGCATTTAATTAGCAAGGGACTGGAAGGTGAAGTATATTTTTCAATATTTAGAGCCATAGTACTCAAGGGAGAGCAAGGTGTTGAAAGGAGAAAGTTTAGAAAAGCGTGGAAGGATCATATATGCAAGCTTAGAGCTCACCGGCGACTTAACCCTTTGTCTGCTACCGTAGGTGTCAGGGTCTTTTGGCATTAGAAATGCGAATCACCTGAGTCTACGGCATGTCCGAACAAGCGTAAAGTAACTTGTTACTTCATGCTGTCGGAACCGACAAAAGTCACGGTAAACTTCCACACTAAGCATTTGCGACGTTGAAACTCATTGAATGAGCCAGTTTTGTTTGTTCCCTCACCAATTGCCTGCCTGAGTGATTTTATTTTATCGACTATTGTGACTGTCTCAGCGTGTGTGACAATATGGTCACATGTGTTGCTGATTTGCACGGTGTCGGCAGCTTTCACCCAACGCTGCAACGATGAACGATGCTATCTAAACCAAGACTATTGAAAACTATAGGTAGGATTATTCAAGATTAGCTAAAACTAGTCGAGATTATTTTGGGAATAAAAAAGTTCACTAATTTATTTTAGTCCAACGTTTAGAGTGATTTCCCCCTAGGGGTGTGGATGTTTTTTTATAACCGTTGGGTGAATTTTCGTGAAAAAGAATGTGTCGCCACGCGATGGGAGTACAATGTACGATTATTTCAAGTCAATTTGAATAGCTTTCAATAATTATTTTCTTTGATATTTCACAGGTGCCATTAGGAGCCTTGAGGACAACCATAACAACTGGGTGACTAAACAGAATAGCGGGACGTTATGATTTAGAGCAACACACCACCGTTCTATGAATCGTTGGGGTTTGCACCATGCGATGTAGAATAATATAGTCAATGAGACAAAATAACTAATCGAATGATTCACTGCGTATAGTTTTTCTCATGTTCCCAATCTTCTATTGGCAGACAGCCGCTTTAAATAATCGGTGCAACGTCGTAACATTATTTAGTGGATTCTTGGTGGAAATGTGGTGCTTCCTGCCGATGTTGGTGACTCGAAGGCAAACCGAATAAAAGGGCTCCAGATTGAAACAGTTAAACATATAGGGTAGATGATTTAATTTTTCTCAAACTATTAGGGTGCTACACTATATTCCGATGAATATACTGGAAGAGGTAGAGATTTTGTGCGAAGTAGGGATACCAATTTTTTATCCCATAATTTGAACAGCAGACGATGTGATCGGTTAGGTACAATAAATAGATAGGCTACGATGAAATAAAGAGATGTAACCCTCTCAGTGGGAGGCACGATTCTCGAGAGTCTAAGATAGAATATTTATGCAATTTCACCCGATCGAAGTGAATTATAACTCTTACAGAAACATGGACAAATGTATTGCGAATGAATAAATTATGTTTCTAAAGTAAATTGCTTTATGTATCGAAAGAAAATATCCAGTTAAGTTATAAAAGTTTGCCCTCTTGCTTTGGAACAATTCAGCAGTTTAAAACTCTCTTAAAATTAGACGTGCACACTCTGGGAGCCAAAAGCGATATACGAAGAATAAACAGAATCGTAATGACATTCTATAGAGAAAAGAAAGGAATTTGGCTTTCTTTCACTCATAATCTTTAGTAAAAACAGCGTGTGGTGATATTTCATTCGTTTGTCTATTCCTTATATAGTTTTAGTCGAATATTTATCAGCCAGCTCCAAATCGCATTATGGCACGTTGAAATCTCGTATCGAGGGTATCCATTTCCACGTGTAGCCTTCAAAACTGCATGATCGCTGGTCCAAATAGCAGCTGTGTATCAAAGATGCTAACACGTTTCACTCGTTGTAATTTCGTAATTTGTATTGCCATACAAAAGAGCCTTCAACTGAAAGAGTACAGAAAAGAAACAAATATCAAACTGAATTTATTGAAAAACCCCGGGACGGTGGATTGCTCTCAAGTTGCACTTTCTAGCAGAAGAGCAGGCCACTGGACGTGTTTCATTCCCACTGCTAGAAAGTGAAACACCAAGGCAATCCACCGCCTCGGTGTTTTTCAATGAAAAACGACATGAATGAGTTTACAAATGAAAAAGTATTATATCTTCAGTACAATGGAATCACTATCAGTGGGAACCTTGTTTAAGCTTCCGGGGTGAAGTCTTCTCACTACATGATCTTCTTATTGGCTCCTTAAAACACTACACAAGATCTTCCTACACTAGTTTCTAATCTGATTTGGATTAATCGAATTACACATCATAATTACACATCATAATACCAATACACAAAGGTGATTTATTGTTCGCAATAGAATAGAATTTATCATCAGGCATTATTTCAACCGTACATCGCTCATAAACAATTTGTCATTTTTGTTGACATGGTGTTAAAAAATATCCACTCTCGCTAGCTTACTATTCGGAAAAACAACAACAAAACTCCACAAGCACTTCCGGAACTTTTTTATGCTCCGATTGTAGTGAAAAACTTTTGCTAATATATATTTTTAATTGCAGAAAGATTTAAAATGTGATTGAAATTTTCGTTTGCTGCTTTTAATACTATATGTAAACAAAGTTTATCTCTTTCTGACTGGTAACGCAACGTATGATGACACACGAAAGAAAAATTGATAGGAGAAAAAGAGATGATCGATTTGTTTTGCTCTGGTTTAGACATATGCACAGGGTTGAACATAAGTTCCACTGCGATCCACAACGTCAAAACGGAACGGAATCGGAACGGAATTTCAGCTTATCTGGGCCCTTAGTCTCAAATGAAAGGTGCAACCTTCCCATCGGCTGCTATTGAATTTTGGATCGATCGGAATTCTGGTTCCGGAATTACGGGTTTAAGAGTGCGGCCACACAGAAATTTCTCATATAAACTATAGGAAAAATTAAAAAATAGAATTTTTATTTTTGATGCTAAATGTCTTCAAGGTGCATGAAACGTCGAGATTTGATGCAAACTCGAAAAAAAAATTTGACGACTGTTCACTTTTTTGGATTTTGGCACATTTTTGCCTTTCTCATATAAAATGGTTATGCAATCACTCTGAAAAACGTCAACTTAATCCCGGCCCGGAGGGCCGAGTGTCATTTCACATTCGACTCAGTTCGTCGAGATAGGAAAAAGTCTGTATGTGTGTGTATGTATGTGCGTATGTGTCAAGTAATGTCACTCATTTTTCTCAGAGATGGCTGGACCGATTTGCCCAAACTTAGTCTCAAATGAAAGGTGCAACCTTCCCATCGGCTGCTATTGAATTTTGGATCGATCGGAATTCTGGTTCCGGAATTACGGGTTTAAGAGTGCGGCCACACAGAAATTTCTCATATAAACTATAGGAAAAATTATAAATAGAATTTTTATTTTTGATGCTAAATGTCTTCAAGGTGCATGAAACGTTGAGATTTATAATTAATTAATATCAACAGACACAGTGTGGTCCTAATGATAATTTCTTAATCTATTTAAAAAGTCAACATGTAATCTGCTACGTGGAATGTGAAGATCGAACTCGGATGACACTCTGTTGAAGGTCCGCTGCAAACCAATGATGGCACCGTTTACTCCATAGTTAGTCCGGCGAAGAGGTAATCGGAGGAATAAATTATTGCGAAGGGCGCGAGGGCGAACATTCATATTTATCGCACTGAGAAGCTCGGGGCAGTCAATTCGATCTTGCAAAATATCCGAAATCGTCATAGCACGGAATAGATCCCGTCGCACTTGCAATGTATCGAGTCCAATAAGCAAACCCCGGCTTTCATAACTTGGCAGCTGGTGAGGGTTGCTCCAAGGCAATCGACGAAGGGCAAACCGAACAAATCTGCGCTGTACTGTCTCAATTCGATGGACACCGTTGAGATAATGAGGGTTCCACACAACTGAACAATATTCCAGAGTTGATCGAACGAGTGAGCAGTAGAGAGATTTCAAGCAGTAAATATCTGAAAAGTGCTTAGATATTCTCATTATGAACCCCAAACAGCGTGATACCTTTGCGACAATATAGCTGATATGCTGTTTAAACGTCAGTTGTTCAGCGAGAAAAACTCCGAGATCTTTGACGCAATTCGCTCTGTCAATTGTGGATTCAGCTAGACAGTAATTGAATCGAATTGGCGTTTTTTTCCTCGAGAACGTAATGACCGTACATTTCTTGGGGTTTAGGGTCATTCGGTTGATCTCGCACCATTCCGCAAAGGTTTCCAGTTGGCGTTGAAGGAAAGCTGCATCATCAGTATTCCGTATTCTATGGTATAACTTGAGATCGTCGGCGAAAGACAACCGTGGTCCTTCTAAACAAAAGTTAACGTCGTTGAAATACAGAAGAAAAATCAATGGACCGAGATGGCTGCCTTGCGGAATACCAGATGATGCAAAGAACTCTTCGGATACACAATCACCTATCTTGACTGCTAGACGACGATCACTGAGATACCATTGCATCCAACGGAGAATATTAGTACCAAAGCCAAGTCTATCCAATTTTGCCACTGCAATAGCGTGATTTATCTTGTCAAAAGCAGCTGAAAGATCCGTGTAGATAACGTCAGTTTGAAGGCCGTCCGACATAGCATCTGTAACATATGTTGTGAACGACAGAAGATTCGTAGATGTTGAACGTTTCGGCATAAATCCATGCTGAGTCTCGGAGATATACTGTTTGCAGTGGCTGGAGATGGGTTCCAACACAGCCATTTCAAACAGCTTAGGAACTGCGCTTAGCGTTGTAATACCACGGTAGTTGTTAACTACCTTTTTATCACCTTTTTTGTGAACTGGAAACATGAAGGAGGATTTCCAGAGTTCGGGAAATACTCCGGTTGATAGCGACAATTGAAACAGATGACAAAAAGGTTCAATTAGACCGGCAGAGCATTTTTTTAGAATAATAGTTGGTATACCATCTGGGCCTGCCGAGGTTGAAGCCTTCATTTTGCTAATCGCCAGTTGTACCATATTATTGTCGATATTGATAAAGTTCAAAGACTGGTAATGATTGAGGTACATTGAGAGCCGCGCGTGAAGCCTGGGTCGGTGTCAGTTTCTCGTTGGAGAAAACACTCGTGAACTTTTCAGAGAATAGTTGGCAGATCTCCTGTAAACTAGAGCTCATACGTCCTCCATAGCTCATCGTTGAAGGCAACCCGGATTCCTTTCTTTGCTCGTTTACATGCTTCCAGAATGTTTTAGGTTCGGACTTCAACTTACGTTGCACGTTTCGCAAGTAATCGGCATGGCAACGATTCGATGTCTTTTTATAGACTTGGTTAACATGAACGTAGTGTTGTCGCAGCACGTAGCCCCCAAACTTGGAGTACTTCTTCAGAGCGGCTCTTTTAGTCGCTTTTAACCGTCTCAGCTCGGCAGTGTACCACGCTGGGTGCTTAGATTGAAGGCCACTTCTTTTAGGTACATAGCGATCGATAGCATAGCTCATAACATTGGAGAAGGTCTGCACTGCAACGTTGACATCATCATTGTCGAGAATTTCAGTCCAGTGGATATTCGACAGGAAGTCAATAATGCTATTATAGTTGGCTTTTCTAAAATTATAGCTGACGGTGTCAGAAGCATTGCAGTCATGCTTCACTCGAATCGCTTCAAGCAATATATGCAGGGGAGGGTGATGTCTAACAGTCTTTACCAGGGAGAACGGTGCTGCGGTAACTTTTGGCGCGTAGTCAGATTTGCTCGAAAAACAGAGATCAAGGATTCTGTTGTTCTCGTTCACCACATTATTCGTTTGGCGCAGCAGATTTAGACTGTAGCAGTCAAGCAAACTGGTGATACCAGCATGAAAAGATGACAATTCGGGATCAGCGAACATAAATCCGTCAGAAGCAGAGCGCCATTTTAATCCGGAGAAATTGAAATCACCAACAATTAGGATCTCATCAACCGGGCTTGCTTGAGCGGAAATCCGTTCCAGTGACTCAGTATGTGAATCAATCAATGTCGAATCGCGAGTGCGGTCCGGTGGAAGATAAACCACGCAAAGAAAAAGTGCGTAGCCAGCCAGTTTGATTCGCACCCACACCTGCTCGACACAGACCCCCAAAGTATCGTCAATCAGTTGCGCTTTCAATCGACGATGGATAGCCACAAGTACCCCGCGGCCGGTAGCCTTGAGACTGTTACGTGAGCTGCGATCAGTTCGGAAAACATCGTAGTTGGCACCAAATGCTTGCACTGACAGAGTGCTATCGCCAAGCCACGTCTCTGTGAGGGCGATTATGTCGAAGCATTCATCCGAACTTGCTACCAAATAATCTGAGTAAAGCCATGTCAAGTGATCCTCGAATTTTTCGCAAAATCACCGATCTTCATGAGGTATATTTTATTGTATAGGGATTATGGTGAATAGCTTTTGGTATAAATATTTCGCTACAATTCCTTTTTTTCTTTAAGATATTAACCCTTAAACTTTATTGCATGATAAAATTGAAAATTTTATATCTCAAGAACTACTTAAGATAATTCAAAGAATTTTTGCACACTTATGGAATGATATTTGCACTATCTTATAAAAATATTTTTACTTTATAATTGCGTGAATAACGGTACTTTGCATCTATTTAAAATTTTCAATTGTATTTTTTCTTGTGTTCTTCACGCTAAAAATTTTCAAAACGTATGTTAAGTTATGCGGCAATCTTTCACCTTCAATAATCTATATTTATAATTTTTCATTTTTGTTCCTATCGAGAGTTATGGAGGATTTTGTAACAGTGCGCTGTTTCAACGCACGGCCCACTTTGATGCAGCCCGCGAGAACGTTCATATTGGCAACGTCGCACGTCACTGCGTCAGAAAGCGCATCGTGTAGGAAGAGCGCATCGCATGACTAAAAGAAACCATATCTCTCGAATAGCGCAAAAGGGCAAACTTTTCAATACGAATTATCGAAGGTAATTTTTTTCCGGATATTTTGAGATGCGTTAAATTTTTTTGACTGAAGTGCACAACGAAAATTATAGTTGTTAAATATATTTTTTATTATTATAATTTAACGCTACTAACGATTAACATCTTTAAAAACACTTTTGTTAGTCAAAATACATCTACGTTATATCCAAATTCTTTTTTAGTCTACAACATTACTATATGAAAGTGGAAAATCTTATGCCAACAGCATTTTATTCCACGTTTTTATTTTCACCGAGTGAACAACGATGTGTCTTTTGAAAAAAGTTTACATAAAATCTGTTGTTCAATCGCATCGATGTTGGGGTTTTTTATCACTATTGCTTCTGTTAATTCTGTTGATTGGTGGTTCTCCAAGTTCTGGTATGATATTATTTATTTTTGTCCAATTTCAATTATTCATCAACGATCTTTATTTCAAAATCCTCGTTACAGTTTTCCGCATGTACCTGTTGAGTCATCGAATATTCCAGTTCCATTACTTTGGCAAACACTATAAGAAGAAAAATTAAACGCGTAAATTTTCCTATATTTTAAACGCGTTATAGAGGAACCCATTACTATAAACATTGGATGTAAAATCGAAAATTTAAGGAAAATTGTGTTTTGTTCATGTCCATATTTATTTTCGTTGTATTTTTTGCGCCCATTACGACATATGCTACACATGTGTTGACCAATATAATTTTTAAATTTATCACTCCACATGGATGCCATAAAAACAAAATACGACGAACATATTTATGATTTTTTTTTAACGGAATACATCATTCGTGTGATCGACCCATATTTATAACATAAATCAATCGAATGTTTTTTGAGCAAATATTGTATATCTTGAGATAATATAGCATTTCGTCCAGTTCTCTCTATATGGGAAACACCCAAGTGCGATCGAAACAAAAACAAACGTCAAAACGTTTTCTCACTCGCACTGATGCAAATTAAATGAGCGCGTAATTTAACGCACGACCTGATGACGCATGGCTGAAAAGGCGCTATGTGGATTTAAGAAAAGATTCACAATCTACCTCTTAGACAGAAGCAAGTGAAAATAAAACGTGGTGAAGTATGTCAATTTGTGAAAAATATGCTAACGCAGATTAAAACATACCCACTGCTCAACTTTGCTCATCGGCTGGCAATAACCGAACGCACTTGTCCGAGGTATTGAGTGACAGAAAATTAAATAACTCTTGAACAATATAATAACGCTAAAGAGCATGCAAATTACTCAGAAAACATTCACTTTCAATTATCCATAAAGAAAAGCTTGTCTTTTTGCTTTAATCTCAGAGATGCCAATTTTGAACATGAGATACGCTCCTTCAAAGCGATGCGCATTAGGACGTTGCGACGTGCGGCATTGCCAATATGTACGTTCTCGCGGGTTGCATCAAAATGGGCCATGCGTTGAAACAGCGCACAGTTACAAAATCCTCTATAACTCTCGATAGGAACAAAAATGAAAAATTATCAATATAGATTATTGAAGGTAAAAGATTTTCGTATAATTTGACATAAGTTTTGAAAATTTTTAGCGTGAAGAACACAAGAAGAAATACAACTGAAAACTTTAAATAGATGCAAAGTACCGTTATTTACACAATTATAAACCAAAAACATTTTTATAAGATAGTGCAAATATCATTCCATAAGTGTGCAAAAATTCATTGAATTATCTTCAGTAGTTTTTGAGATACAAAGTTTTCAATTTTATCCTGCAATAAAGTTTAAGGGTTAATATCTTAAAGAAAAAAAGGAATTGTAACGAAATATTTATACCAAAAGCTAATCACCATAATCCCTATACAATAAATTATACCTCATGAAGATCGGTGATTTTGCGAAAAATTCGAGGATCACTTAACATGGCTTTACTCATCTTCGATTACTGAATTCATACCACCGGCATTCTGGTAATATATTTGTAGGTTTGAATGCCGCGATTGACTGGAAGCGAGGAGCTGATCAATGCTTGCATTAACAAAATCAGGTTCGTACTTGCCGTTGGTATCGATTTGGAAGACCCCTTCACCACTCCTGCACACAGGACCGGGACGACTGGTGAACGCTGGCTGCAATGGCTCGACTGTGGCAGGGGGATCTAGGGCTTCCATAGTGCTAGCAGCAGTGCGTCCCAGGGTGCGATGAGTCATACCAGCATAGCATAGAGTGCTTAGTCCTTCTGTGATCGTTGTAGAGCCGAATGTGCTATGAAGAGACGTGCTCGTTACGATGGGATCCAAATTTTGTTTTTGACATTGAAGATTCACAGCGGCGGTAGAGTTGTGTTCATCAGCAGACTGTAAGTGAAATTTGCATTGAGGGCGTGCAGCATCTTGTATTGCTTCGGAAGGACATATACCCTTCTTGGCTTTACCTGACACAGAAGAAGTCGCCGATTCGCCAGGTAAACCTAAATCGCTCGCCGGGATACAAGAAGTTGGACAGATGAGTTTATCCGGAACAGCTTGGCGCTACTGTTCACCACCAGATGGATTCTTCTCCGCCGTAATCCTGATGATAGGTCGTTGGATTTTTGAATTGGTCACAAATTCACGAAAGTAGATGTTCTCCGGCCAAGAGTCTTTGGACAGAGCCTTATCCCTGTATGATTTGCTAACGCCAACTTTGAAAGTAATGAAGCTCAAAGTTGAGAGATCCTTGTCCTTAGGAACTAGACGAACTATTCTCGGTTGCAGATTCTCCCCCAGACAATCTTTCACAAGGGTAGAGACTTCATCATCCGTCGTGCTGGGATCGAATGCTGACAAGTAAACCCATAACAGCTCCTCAGGTGGTGAAATTGTTTTTATTGTTTCAAACGCAGCTTTGGATCCACGAATATTTGGAATTTTTGTTTTGAGCGAATCATCTTCCCGTTTGCGCTTAGGCGTGTTTGAAACTGGATTATATTCAGCAATTCGATTCCAAGGCGTTATAGTTGGGGATAGCGGTTTTGAGTCAACTTTAACCGAGAGAGCTTTGACGACATCTTTCAAATCAGCTATGTCGTTCTTTATAGATTTCAGAGAATTGTTGTCAGGCACTATGTCGCAACAACGCGAAGCCATTCTACGGAAATTATCATTCGAGAATAAGTCAGCACAGCCGTCGCACATCCAGAATAGATTCCGTGGGTGGGTTCCCAGGACGTCACGAACATCATAATCCATCTTGACGCATATCATGTGGAACGAATTTCCGCAGTATCCACGACATGTGATTCGATCAGAATCATTAACCACTTTCGAGCAGTTCTTACAAGCCATGCTGTTGATGTAGAAATAACGCCTAGCGGGTATGCAATATGCGCAGGAAAACGCTAACGGGTAACGTGCGTCAATGGAAGCGAACTTGCACGCAACGTGCGACAACTCAACTACCCACCAGCAGATGTCGCTTTTGGCGAAAAAATTGAGCGTAACGTCTGTGCAGTGATAATGTCAAGTGAAAACAAAAATCACAACCAAAAACAATCACTTTCACGAATCACACCGGTAGATATAATCGTGCTTGAAGTCACGAAATTTCAATGCACACGTACTACCGAATAAAACGATATACAGATAAAACGAGAATAAAAATAATCGCGAGTGTAAAACACTAAAAATCAAAAAAAAAAAACTATCAGCTCTACTGACGACCGGAATATAGCAAACAGTGATGCCAATTGATGCAAACTCGAAAAAAAATTTGACGACTATTCACTTTTTTGGATTTTGGCACATTTTTGCCTTTCTCAGGTTGACGTTTTTCAGAGTGATTGCATAACCTTTCTATATGGAAAGGTTATGCAATCACTCTGAAAAACGTCAACCTAATCCCGACCCAGAGGGCCGAGTGTCATATCCCATTCGACTCAGTTCGTCGAGATCGGAAAAAGTCTGTATGTGTGTGTGTATGTATGTATGTGCGTATGTGTCAAATAATGTCACTCATTTTTCTCAGAGATGGCTGGACCGATTTGCCCAAACTTAGTCTCAAATGAAAGGTGCAACCTTCCCATCGGCTGCTATTGAATTTTGGATCGATCGGAATTCTGGTTCCGGAATTACGGGTTTAAGAGTGCGGCCACACAGAAATTTCTCATATAAACTATAGGAAAAATTATAAATAGAATTTTTATTTTTGATGCTAAATGTCTTCAAGGTGCATGAAACGTCGAGATTTGATGCAAACTCGAAAAAAAATTTGACGACTATTCACTTTTTTGGATTTGGGCACATTTTTGCCTTTCTCAGGTTGACGTTTTTCAGAGTGATTGCATAACCTTTCTATATGGAAAGGTTATGCAATCACTCTGAAAAACGTCAACCTAATCCCGACCCGGAGGGCCGAGTGTCATATCCCATTCGACTCAGTTCGTCGAGATCGGAAAAAGTCTGTATGTGTGTGTGTGTGTATGTATGTATGTGCGTATGTGTCAAATAATGTCACTCATTTTTCTCAGAGATGGCTGGACCGATTTGCCCTTAGTATCAAATGAAAGGTGCAACCTTCCCATCGGCTGCTATTGAATTTTGGATCGATCGGAATTCTGGTTCCGGAATTACGGGTTTAAGAGTGCGACCACACAGAAATTTCTCATATAAACTATAGGAAAAATTAAAAATAGAATTTTTATTTTTGATGCTAAATGTCTTCAAGGTGCATGAAACCTCGAGATTTGATGCAAACTCCAAAAAAAATGGCTAATGAAGTACGATATTTTTTTGTTTCAAGTGTTTCACCGTCGACACGTAGCTCATCAAGTTCGTGGCTGGCAAGCCATTGTGTATAAATGCAAAGTGTACTAAGAATGTAATGCACATTTCCACAACTATGTTGAACATAAAAAGCCTCCGTGCTATAGTTTAGAGAAACGAGAAAGGCACAATTGCACCGCTAGGTGGATTAAAACAGGTTTTTGAAACGGAATTTGCAAAAGCTTTTCTAAGCCGGGGTTTCTTTTTTACATAACATGTTACAAAGGTAATTAAGGTAAAAATTAATTTCCCAATACCAACACTAAGAATCTGTCATCTGTATGTATAGTGTATGGCAAAGGCCTCAGTATAACGGTACCGTAAACCGGGATGACATTGATCACTTTTCGAAGTAATCATTACATATTTTTAGACGCAACGAATTTTTTTCGAGTTTAATATTTTTATACCATGTACTGATGTATGGAGAACAAGATTGGATGGTGTTACCTAAAATTGTCCGTTTTCAGCTATTTTTTCAAAAATGATTTCATGTTGAAGTCCGTTTTCGTGTTCCGGGGTGACTTTGATAACCTGCATGTTCACCCACATTAAGTTATTGATGTCAATGCTTTTCATTCAAATGTTTGTTTAAACTAATTCTGGAAAGATACTCATTGTTAAATAGATGAAACATTTTGTATTTTACAAAGTGTTTCAATGTACTGTGAAATTCGAGTAACCAAAATTCGTATAATTTGTGTCCAAGTAGAATAAAAGATTTTGAAAACTTTTAAAGCTGCTAAAATTGTTTTGTTTCAGTGTTTTATCAATGTACAAAAAGTTGAACAATAAAAAAATGGGTGGGTAATGTCAGAGACATAACCGGAGTAAAGTAGAATACACTTTAGACTGGTTATACAATTGCTACAATTTTGACTATCTTCTGATAGGTTGTATTAAAAGCAGTTTTTTTGTTATTTCTAATGGAAATACCGAAATATCGATACACGTACATCGAAATCTAAAATATACGAACATATTTATCTATATGGTATTCCTAAAAAGGGCATTTAATGAATGTTATTGTAAATTGAATCATTACACGAAACTGTCAACAAATCACACAAATGATAACTTTTTATTTCGTGCCATTCTATGACATGCCGACGATATTGTTCACAAGGGGCTCACTTACTATCCAACGCTCTTGGCAAGCCACTTTTTGATGCTTGTAATTACAAAACTTCAATTCGATTCTTTGTTGATAAATGATGGCCCTGAAAAGTGCCTTTTGTTTGGGCAGTATTCGGAATTTAGTTGGAGCTAGTGTATTTGTGCCATCTGAGAAGGCGTGCTCGGTGAACTTTTCTGACAGCTACAAACGGACGGCCGCTTCTTCTTGTATCCTTTAACAATGTTCGGAAACATTGAGATCGACGTATATGGTACGACGATACAAACAAACTGATATTGTGTTCTTCGTAGCTCCTCTCCTTCGTTGGTCGATACACAAACAAATTGTGTTGAACGCGTCGTAGTGCCGTTTACTTATGGGATTTTCGATTGATTGACACCGGTGTAGTAGAGTGCACTGAAACTGCACCGTATTTGCACTTTCTAGCAGAAATTTTCTGCACTTCTAGTGCAATCCACTACACCGTCAATCAATCGAAAATCCCATTAGTAGCTGTAATGGAATACCTTGCTGCTAAAGTGTTGAAATTGGAAGGAAATGCTGCCCGTGACAACAAAAAGACGAATTATCCAACGTCTTCAGCAGCTGGCGATTCGTAACATCGAAAAATTGAACAAACAAGTGACCATTGCTCAAAAACAAAACATCCAATCAGGAGTGCTGCCCAAGAAGACCGAAAAGAAAGCATAAATCGAACGCTGAAAGTCGCAAATGAAATGCATATTGCTGTAAAATCTGTCCTTTTCAGGACGATCACACATTTTTGATTATGAACAAAATTAAAATTGCGAATCTGAATGGGCCAATCGACGAACTGCATTTCTATCGAGCAAATTTAGCCGCCAAAAAACCATTTCCCGACAGGAAATTCTGTGCTGGAACAGCAATTTCTTTACGATTTTGTCGTCTTTTGCACATACATAGTTTATTTGGAATATTTTTGGAATTATCAAGTTGTCTATTTGCAACATTCTTTGAAAATATTGTTGAACTTTTATAAATGAAGGCACGAAAACGAGCGTTTGGCCGTCGTCCTACTACCAGCATCAGAGAAGTAGCAGATCAGCATTTTTCGCTGCATTCCCGTACCAAACAGACCGCTCGTAAGTCCACCGGAGGAAAGCCTCCCTGCAAGCAGTAAGCAACGAAGGCCGTGTAAAAGTGCCCCAGTCACGGTTGGCGTTAGGAAGCCTCATCGCTACCGAACAGAAACTGTCGGCCTGCGAGAAATTCACAGCTATCAGCAATCGAGTGGGCCTAAATTGTGACCCAAAATGAACCACAAACCAACAAGTTCTTTTCAGGACTAGCCAATTATATTCCACTAAGATATAAATGAAATTTTCGTTTTCCATTGCCTTACAACCTCCCTCCCCCTTGCCCTCCGGCTTGAATTACTATCGATCTTGATGATGCTGTGCGGCGGGGGCACAGGCAGTTTCCATTATAGTGGCAAATTTTGGTTTGGGCGTTTTCCCAAAAGTTTTTTAGCTGTGCTGTTTTCAAGGAAGTTGTAGTTGAATTCAAAATAAAATAGTTTACTTCTATTGTCAGACGTGGACCTTCCAACAAAAACTAGTCTGGCTCGCTTAGAATCGAATTGTACGGACCAACCACTGCTTTCACAAAATCCGTTATTTTCAGTAATTGCACATTCTACAGAATTAGTCACAACTATTTCCAATCAACGCAAAAATCGAAGGTTTTCATTCAGTACAACAGCAGATTTTCATGTTTAAAAAAACAGGCAGCATTCTGGCCGAAAATTTTGAAACGGAGCACTTATATCGAAACGTTAGAAAACGATCGATTTTTGTAAATTGAATCAATACACTAAACTGTCTACAAATCACAAATAACTTTTGATTTTGTGCCATTCTACGTGAAAGCGACGGTATTGTTCACAAGTGGCTCACTTACCATCCAACGCTCTTGACAAGCCACTTTCTGATGCTTGTAATAACAAAACTTCAATTTCATTCTTTGTCGATAAATTGATGGCCCTGAAAAGGGCCTTTTGTTTCGGCAGTGTTCGAAATTTACTTGGAGCTGGTGTATATGGTAACAGTTTTGGTGCCATCTGAGACGGCGTGCTTGGCCAACTCTTCTGACAGCAGCAAATGGACGGCGGATTGAATTTCGCGGGAGGTGCTGCAAACTAACTGCTGCATGCTGATGCTGCAAACGAACTGAGCGTGAGCAACAGCATCCTGAGTTTTTATACCTGACTACAGCACAATGTTAGCTCGTCCTTTTTTGTGTTGCCCTGTTGGTCGATCACATATTTTTGATAAAGAACAAAATTGAAAATGTGTTTCCAATACGGAGATTATTATTATTATAATGTTTGAGAATTGAAACCTTTTTTTAATGCGCCTAGTAAAAGTGTTTTCCACTTCACTCCAGTTTGTTTCTGACCATATTTGCAATTTGCGTACTGAAATAAATCATAATTTAGGGTTTAACCCAAATTGCTCTCCAGGGAGAAACAGTCCATGAAACAGAAAATGCAAACTTATTCTTTGAAATGATTTTGGTGGCCCTGAAAAGGGCCTTTTTTATAATGATACAAGTTGAGTTGGTCGACAATGACTGGGCAGTGCGTAAGCCTCTCGTACCTGAAGGTATAAAATAGACCCCACTTGCGGTCCTTAGCTTCCTGCCCAGTAACTCCTAGCCCTGGCCTCCTCGTGGCGTCGACTGGGATACGAGTAACCTTAGTGAAGATCGGGTAACCAACCCCGGTGGGAACTTTGGTCGTATGCTGGCAGGGAAGGGGGGGTTACCCTTCTTCGGAAGGTGTAAACCTGTCCTGGTGCCCAGGTGGGACCTTAAGCAGTCCTGGCACGATGGCCCACCGGCGAGACAGGTGGTTGGCGTAGGCCCTATAAGCAACCCCTTAAAAAAACCCACATAACGAACAATAGGTTCGTACCTGTGGCAACGACCCAGGCGACGAATAAAGGATCACGATTGGAAACTCGGAACATGGAACTGCAGATCGCTCGGCTTCGCAGGATGTGACAGGATAATCTACGACGAGCTACACCCCCGCAACTTCGATATCGTGGCGCTGCAGGAACTTTGCTGGACGGGACAGAAGGTGTGGAAAAGCGGGCATCGAGCGGCTACCTTCTACCAGAGCTGTGGTACAACCAACGAGCTGGGAACCGGCTTCATAGTGCTGGGCAAGATGCGCCAACGTGTGATCGGGTGGCAGCCGATCAACGCAAGGATGTGCAAGTTGAGGATCAAAGGCCGTTTCTTCAACTACAGCATCATCAACGTGCACTGCCCACACGAAGGGAGACCCGACGACGAGAAAGAAGCGTTCTACATGCAGCTGGAGCAGACATACGACGGTTGCCCTCTGCGAGACGTGAAAATTGTCATCGGCGACATGAACGCACAGGTAGGAAGGGAGGCAATGTACAGACCGGTGATCGGGCCTAACAGCCTGCATTCCGTATCAAATGACAACGGCCAACGATGTGTGAACTTCGCAGCCTCCCGTGGAATGGTAGTCCGAAGCACCTTCTTCCCTCGCAAAGATATCCACAAAGTCACCTGGAGATCACCGGACCAAGTAACAAAAAATCAAATCGACCACGTTCTAATCGACGGTAGATTCTTCTCGGACATCACAAACGTCCGCACTTATCGCAGTGCGAATATAGATTCGGACCACCACCTGGTTGCAGTATGCTTGCGCTCAAAACTTTCGACAGTGCATAGCTCTCGTCGAAGCCGAACGCCGCGGCTAAACATCGAGCGGCTACAAGATGGCAGAGTGGCTCAAGAATACGCGCAGCAGTTGGAAGTGGCACTACCAACGGAAGAGCAGCTAGGCGCAGTTGCCCTTGAAGATGGCTGGAGAGATATCCGATCCGCCATAGGTAGCACCGCAGCCACTGCACTAGGTACGGTGGGCCCGGACCGAAGAAGCGACTGGTACGACGGCGAATGCGAGCAGTTAGTCGAAGAGAAGAATGCAGCATGGGCGAGAATGCTGCAACACCGCACGAGGGCGAACGAGGCGCGATATAAACAGGCACGGAACAGGCAGAACTCGGTTTTCCGGACCAAAAAGCGCCAGCAGGAAGACCGAGATCGCGAAGCGATGGAGCAGCTGTACCGCGCTAAAGACACACGGAAATTCTACGAGAAGTTGAACCGCTCGCGCAGGGGCCACGTACCACAGGCCGACATGAGCAGAGATACAAACGGGAATCTTCTCACGGACCAGTGTGAGGTGATCCAGAGGTGGCGGCAGCACTACGAAGAACACCTGAATGGCGATGCAGCAGACGACGAGGATGGCACGGTAACGCACCTGGGAGCACGCGCGGAAGACATTACACTACCGGCTCCGGATCTCCAAGAAATCCAGGAGGAGATTAGCCGGCTCAAAAATAATAAAGCCGCTGGGGTTGACCAAATATCAAGCGAGCTACTAAAACACGGTGGCGAGCCACTGGCTAAAGCGCTGTACTGGGTGATTACCAAGATTTGGGAGGAGGAGATTTTACCGGAGGAGTGGATGGAAGGTGTCGTGTGTCCTATCTACAAAAAGGGCGACAAGCTGGATTGCTGTAATTACCGAGCAATCACCCTGCTGAACGCCGCCTACAAGGTACTCTCCCAAATACTATGCCGTCGACTATCACCAATTGCAAGAGAGTTCGTGGGGCAGTACCAGGCGGGTTTCATGAGCGAACGATCTACCACGGACCAGGTGTTCGCTCTTCGTCAAGTACTGCAGAAATGCAGCGAGAACAATGTGCCCACACATCATTTGTTCATCGACTTCAAAGCCGCATACGACACTATCGATCGAGATCAGCTATGGCAGATTATGCACGAGTACGGATTCCCGGACAAACTGACGCGATTAGTGAAGGCGACGATGGATCGGGTGATGTGCGTAGTACGTGTCTCAGGGACGCTCTCGAGTCCCTTCGAATCACGCAGAGGGTTACGGCAAGGTGATGGTCTCTCGTGTCTGTTATTCAACATCGCGCTGGAAGGTGTAATAAGAAGAGCAGGGATCGACACGAGTGGTACGATTTTTACAAAGTCCGTTCAGCTACTTGGCTTCGCCGATGACGTTGATATTATTGCACGAAACTTTGAGAAGATGGAGGAAGCCTACATCAGACTAAAAAGAGAAGCCAAGCGCGTCGGACTTGCCATCAACACGTCGAAAACAAAGTACATGATAGGAAGAGGTTCACGAGAAGAGAATGAGAACCGCCCGCTTCGAGTTTGCATCGGTGGCGACGAAATCGAGGTGGTTGAAGAGTTCGTGTACTTGGGCTCACTGGTGACTACCGACAATGATACCAGCAGAGAGATTCGTAGACGCATCGTGGCAGGAAATCGTGCTTACTTTGGCCTCCGCAAGACACTTCGGTCGAACAGAATTCGCCGTCGTACGAAGTTGACCATCTACAAGACGCTGATTAGACCGGTAGTTCTCTACGGGCACGAGACCTGGACCATGCTCATGGAGGACCAACGCGCACTTGGTGTCTTCGAACGGAAAGTGCTGCGTACCATCTACGGTGGAGTGCAGATGGAAGACGGCACATGGAGACGGCGAATGAACCATGAGCTGCATCAGCTGTTGGGGGAGCCGCCCATCTGTCATACCGCGAAAATCGGACGACTACGGTGGGCCGGGCACGTAGCCAGAATGTCGGACAATAGCCCGGTGAAAATGGTTCTCAATTGCAATCCGACCGGTACAAGAAGACGTGGCGCGCAGCGAGCACGATGGATCGACCAGGTGGAAGACGATTTGCGGACCCTTCGCAGACTGCGTGGCTGGCGACGCGCGGCCATGGACCGAGTGGAATGGAGGAATCTTTTGTATACGGCACAGGCCACTTCGGCCTTAATCTGTTTATAAAAAAAAACAAGTTGAGTTTTACCTTTTCAACCTTCAAATCCATACAAAGTGCGTCCCTGCCGCTTCAGAGTATAGACGACATTCATTGCGGTTTTGCGCTTGGCGTGTTCAGTGTAGATCACTGCATCTCGGATGACATTTTCCTGCACACCATCAGCATTCGTAGATTAAATGGGAGATGCATTTTACACCACCACGACGAGCCAGACGCCGAATGGCGGATTTGGTGATTCCCTGGTTTTTATCACGAAGAACTTTGCGATGACGCTCGGTACGGGAACACAAACATGATACCGCTCATTGTACCGTCCGGACGAGCATGTTGCTCGTGTGGTAAGCGAGTACCCACTGATACAAAACAAGCTCGCGTGACCTGTGTATATAACATTCCCGTATGTAATGAAATGCTTACATGCTCCTTTTTGACGGCTCTGCGTGAGATATGCTTGTAAATTGCGCATTTTCCTCGCTGTTTTCGAAGGATTTTCTAAAAATCCTGTTTTTGGTTTATTTATAGTAGTCGCACTAATTCCGAAATTTAATACGAAATACATGCACGAATTTCCGATCAGATATTGCAAAAATATTGCGATTTCGATCAGTAGAACGGAAGATATTCGCATTTCAAACCTGGGAAAATTTCTCAACTGAATTTTTTGAAACGGGACCCCATATTGAAACGTTAGAAGTATTCTACTTCAAAAAAATGTTGCGAATTTTAGCTTAAAATAATTTGAAATTATTGCCAACTGTTTTCCCAAAAAATTGTATTAATGATAAACAAACTCTTAAAACTAAATTTAGCATATCCCAATCTAAAGGAAAATAAAAACTCGCTATTACTCTTGCTCAAATCTGAGATTTATTTGCTTTATAAAAAATAGACACTTTACGAAGCTTCGTAAAAATCAAGTGAATTCAAATTTCGGTTTTTTGTAGTTTTTGTGCCCAAAAACCGAAAAATATACTCATAAAGTATAACAGATCTGTATTTTATAAGTTTAGAATAAAAATCAATTCAAATTAAAATGATTCGGTAGACTATTCTGGTTTAATAATTTGCGTACTGAAATAAATCATAATTTAGGGTTTAACCCAAATTGCTCTCCAGGGAGAAACAGTCCATGAAACAGAAAATGCAAACTTATTCTTTGAAATGATTTTGGTGGCCCTGAAAAGGGCCTTTTTTATAATGATACAAATTGAGTTGGTCGACAATGACTGGGCAGTGCGTAAGCCTCTCGTACCTGAAGGTATAAAATAGACCCCACTTGCGGTCCTTAGCTTCCTGCCCAGTAACTCCTAGCCCTGGCCTCCTCGTGGCGTCGACTGGGATACGAGTAACCTTAGTGAAGATCGGGTAACCAACCCCGGTGGGAACTTTGGTCGTATGCTGGCAGGGAAGGGGGGGTTACCCTTCTTCGGAAGGTGTAAACCTGTCCTGGTGCCCAGGTGGGACCTTAAGCAGTCCTGGCACGATGGCCCACCGGCGAGACAGGTGGTTGGCGTAGGCCCTATAAGCCACCCCTTAAAAAAACCCACATAACGAACAATACAGAAGAGAATACGACCCAGAACAATCGGCAACGACCCAGGCGACGAATAAAGGATCACGATTGGAAACTCGGAACATGGAACTGCAGATCGCTCGGCTTCGCAGGATGTGACAGGATAATCTACGACGAGCTACACCCCCGCAACTTCGATATCGTGGCGCTGCAGGAACTTTGCTGGACGGGACAGAAGGTGTGGAAAAGCGGGCATCGAGCGGCTACCTTCTACCAGAGCTGTGGTACAACCAACGAGCTGGGAACCGGCTTCATAGTGCTGGGCAAGATGCGCCAACGTGTGATCGGGTGGCAGCCGATCAACGCAAGGATGTGCAAGTTGAGGATCAAAGGCCGTTTCTTCAACTACAGCATCATCAACGTGCACTGCCCACACGAAGGGAGACCCGACGACGAGAAAGAAGCGTTCTACATGCAGCTGGAGCAGACATACGACGGTTGCCCTCTGCGAGACGTGAAAATTGTCATCGGCGACATGAACGCACAGGTAGGAAGGGAGGCAATGTACAGACCGGTGATCGGGCCTAACAGCCTGCATTCCGTATCAAATGACAACGGCCAACGATGTGTGAACTTCGCAGCCTCCCGTGGAATGGTAGTCCGAAGCACCTTCTTCCCTCGCAAAGATATCCACAAAGTCACCTGGAGATCACCGGACCAAGTAACAAAAAATCAAATCGACCACGTTCTAATCGACGGTAGATTCTTCTCGGACATCACAAACGTCCGCACTTATCGCAGTGCGAATATAGATTCGGACCACCACCTGGTTGCAGTATGCTTGCGCTCAAAACTTTCGACAGTGCATAGCTCTCGTCGAAGCCGAACGCCGCGGCTAAACATCGAGCGGCTACAAGATGGCAGAGTGGCTCAAGAATACGCGCAGCAGTTGGAAGTGGCACTACCAACGGAAGAGCAGCTAGGCGCAGTTGCCCTTGAAGATGGCTGGAGAGATATCCGATCCGCCATAGGTAGCACCGCAGCCACTGCACTAGGTACGGTGGGCCCGGACCGAAGAAGCGACTGGTACGACGGCGAATGCGAGCAGTTAGTCGAAGAGAAGAATGCAGCATGGGCGAGAATGCTGCAACACCGCACGAGGGCGAACGAGGCGCGATATAAACAGGCACGGAACAGGCAGAACTCGGTTTTCCGGACCAAAAAGCGCCAGCAGGAAGACCGAGATCGCGAAGCGATGGAGCAGCTGTACCGCGCTAAAGACACACGGAAATTCTACGAGAAGTTGAACCGCTCGCGCAGGGGCCACGTACCACAGGCCGACATGAGCAGAGATACAAACGGGAATCTTCTCACGGACCAGTGTGAGGTGATCCAGAGGTGGCGGCAGCACTACGAAGAACACCTGAATGGCGATGCAGCAGACGACGAGGATGGCACGGTAACGCACCTGGGAGCACGCGCGGAAGACATTACACTACCGGCTCCGGATCTCCAAGAAATCCAGGAGGAGATTAGCCGGCTCAAAAATAATAAAGCCGCTGGGGTTGACCAAATATCAAGCGAGCTACTAAAACACGGTGGCGAGCCACTGGCTAAAGCGCTGTACTGGGTGATTACCAAGATTTGGGAGGAGGAGATTTTACCGGAGGAGTGGATGGAAGGTGTCGTGTGTCCTATCTACAAAAAGGGCGACAAGCTGGATTGCTGTAATTACCGAGCAATCACCCTGCTGAACGCCGCCTACAAGGTACTCTCCCAAATACTATGCCGTCGACTATCACCAATTGCAAGAGAGTTCGTGGGGCAGTACCAGGCGGGTTTCATGAGCGAACGATCTACCACGGACCAGGTGTTCGCTCTTCGTCAAGTACTGCAGAAATGCAGCGAGTACAATGTGCCCACACATCATTTGTTCATCGACTTCAAAGCCGCATACGACACTATCGATCGAGATCAGCTATGGCAGATTATGCACGAGTACGGATTCCCGGACAAACTGACGCGATTAGTGAAGGCGACGATGGATCGGGTGATGTGCGTAGTACGTGTCTCAGGGACGCTCTCGAGTCCCTTCGAATCACGCAGAGGGTTACGGCAAGGTGATGGTCTCTCGTGTCTGTTATTCAACATCGCGCTGGAAGGTGTAATAAGAAGAGCAGGGATCGACACGAGTGGTACGATTTTTACAAAGTCCGTTCAGCTACTTGGCTTCGCCGATGACGTTGATATTATTGCACGAAACTTTGAGAAGATGGAGGAAGCCTACATCAGACTAAAAAGAGAAGCCAAGCGCGTCGGACTTGCCATCAACACGTCGAAAACAAAGTACATGATAGGAAGAGGTTCACGAGAAGAGAATGAGAACCGCCCGCTTCGAGTTTGCATCGGTGGCGACGAAATCGAGGTGGTTGAAGAGTTCGTGTACTTGGGCTCACTGGTGACTACCGACAATGATACCAGCAGAGAGATTCGTAGACGCATCGTGGCAGGAAATCGTGCTTACTTTGGCCTCCGCAAGACACTTCGGTCGAACAGAATTCGCCGTCGTACGAAGTTGACCATCTACAAGACGCTGATTAGACCGGTAGTTCTCTACGGGCACGAGACCTGGACCATGCTCATGGAGGACCAACGCGCACTTGGTGTCTTCGAACGGAAAGTGCTGCGTACCATCTACGGTGGAGTGCAGATGGAAGACGGCACATGGAGACGGCGAATGAACCATGAGCTGCATCAGCTGTTGGGGGAGCCGCCCATCTGTCATACCGCGAAAATCGGACGACTACGGTGGGCCGGGCACGTAGCCAGAATGTCGGACAATAGCCCGGTGAAAATGGTTCTCAATTGCAATCCGACCGGTACAAGAAGACGTGGCGCGCAGCGAGCACGATGGATCGACCAGGTGGAAGACGATTTGCGGACCCTTCGCAGACTGCGTGGCTGGCGACGCGCGGCCATGGACCGAGTGGAATGGAGGAATCTTTTGTATACGGCACAGGCCACTTCGGCCTTAATCTGTTTATATAAAAAAAACCAGTTGAGTTTTACCTTTTCAACCTTCAAATCCATACAAAGTGCGTCCCTGCCGCTTCAGAGTATAGACGACATTCATTGCGGTTTTGCGCTTGGCGTGTTCAGTGTAGATCACTGCATCTCGGATGACATTTTCCTGCACACCATCAGCATTCGTAGATTAAATGGGAGATGCATTTTACACCACCACGACGAGCCAGACGCCGAATGGCGGATTTGGTGATTCCCTGGTTTTTATCACGAAGAACTTTGCGATGACGCTCGGTACGGGAACACAAACATGATACCGCTCATTGTACCGTCCGGACGAGCATGTTGCTCGTGTGGTAAGCGAGTACCCACTGATACAAAACAAGCTCGCGTGACCTGTGTATATAACATTCCCGTATGTAATGAAATGCTTACATGCTCCTTTTTGACGGCTCTGCGTGAGATATGCTTGTAAATTGCGCATTTTCCTCGCTGTTTTCGAAGGATTTTCTAAAAATCCTGTTTTTGGTTTATTTATAGTAGTCGCACTAATTCCGAAATTTAATACGAAATACATGCACGAATTTCCGATCAGATATTGCAAAAATATTGCGATTTCGATCAGTAGAACGGAAGATATTCGCATTTCAAACCTGGGAAAATTTCTCAACTGAATTTTTTGAAACGGGACCCCATATTGAAACGTTAGAAGTATTCTACTTCAAAAAAATGTTGCGAATTTTAGCTTAAAATAATTTGAAATTATTGCCAACTGTTTTCCCAAAAAATTGTATTAATGATAAACAAACTCTTAAAACTAAATTTAGCATATCCCAATCTAAAGGAAAATAAAAACTCGCTATTACTCTTGCTCAAATCTGAGATTTATTTGCTTTATAAAAAATAGACACTTTACGAAGCTTCGTAAAAATCAAGTGAATTCAAATTTCGGTTTTTTGTAGTTTTTGTGCCCAAAAACCGAAAAATATACTCATAAAGTATAACAGATCTGTATTTTATAAGTTTAGAATAAAAATCAATTCAAATTAAAATGATTCGGTAGACTATTCTGGTTTAATAATTTGCGTACTGAAATAAATCATAATTTAGGGTTTAACCCAAATTGCTCTCCAGGGAGAAACAGTCCATGAAACAGAAAATGCAAACTTATTCTTTGAAATGATTTTGGTGGCCCTGAAAAGGGCCTTTTTTATAATGATACAAATTGAGTTGGTCGACAATGACTGGGCAGTGCGTAAGCCTCTCGTACCTGAAGGTATAAAATAGACCCCACTTGCGGTCCTTAGCTTCCTGCCCAGTAACTCCTAGCCCTGGCCTCCTCGTGGCGTCGACTGGGATACGAGTAACCTTAGTGAAGATCGGGTAACCAACCCCGGTGGGAACTTTGGTCGTATGCTGGCAGGGAAGGGGGGGTTACCCTTCTTCGGAAGGTGTAAACCTGTCCTGGTGCCCAGGTGGGACCTTAAGCAGTCCTGGCACGATGGCCCACCGGCGAGACAGGTGGTTGGCGTAGGCCCTATAAGCCACCCCTTAAAAAAACCCACATAACGAACAATACAGAAGAGAATACGACCCAGAACAATCGGCAACGACCCAGGCGACGAATAAAGGATCACGATTGGAAACTCGGAACATGGAACTGCAGATCGCTCGGCTTCGCAGGATGTGACAGGATAATCTACGACGAGCTACACCCCCGCAACTTCGATATCGTGGCGCTGCAGGAACTTTGCTGGACGGGACAGAAGGTGTGGAAAAGCGGGCATCGAGCGGCTACCTTCTACCAGAGCTGTGGTACAACCAACGAGCTGGGAACCGGCTTCATAGTGCTGGGCAAGATGCGCCAACGTGTGATCGGGTGGCAGCCGATCAACGCAAGGATGTGCAAGTTGAGGATCAAAGGCCGTTTCTTCAACTACAGCATCATCAACGTGCACTGCCCACACGAAGGGAGACCCGACGACGAGAAAGAAGCGTTCTACATGCAGCTGGAGCAGACATACGACGGTTGCCCTCTGCGAGACGTGAAAATTGTCATCGGCGACATGAACGCACAGGTAGGAAGGGAGGCAATGTACAGACCGGTGATCGGGCCTAACAGCCTGCATTCCGTATCAAATGACAACGGCCAACGATGTGTGAACTTCGCAGCCTCCCGTGGAATGGTAGTCCGAAGCACCTTCTTCCCTCGCAAAGATATCCACAAAGTCACCTGGAGATCACCGGACCAAGTAACAAAAAATCAAATCGACCACGTTCTAATCGACGGTAGATTCTTCTCGGACATCACAAACGTCCGCACTTATCGCAGTGCGAATATAGATTCGGACCACCACCTGGTTGCAGTATGCTTGCGCTCAAAACTTTCGACAGTGCATAGCTCTCGTCGAAGCCGAACGCCGCGGCTAAACATCGAGCGGCTACAAGATGGCAGAGTGGCTCAAGAATACGCGCAGCAGTTGGAAGTGGCACTACCAACGGAAGAGCAGCTAGGCGCAGTTGCCCTTGAAGATGGCTGGAGAGATATCCGATCCGCCATAGGTAGCACCGCAGCCACTGCACTAGGTACGGTGGGCCCGGACCGAAGAAGCGACTGGTACGACGGCGAATGCGAGCAGTTAGTCGAAGAGAAGAATGCAGCATGGGCGAGAATGCTGCAACACCGCACGAGGGCGAACGAGGCGCGATATAAACAGGCACGGAACAGGCAGAACTCGGTTTTCCGGACCAAAAAGCGCCAGCAGGAAGACCGAGATCGCGAAGCGATGGAGCAGCTGTACCGCGCTAAAGACACACGGAAATTCTACGAGAAGTTGAACCGCTCGCGCAGGGGCCACGTACCACAGGCCGACATGAGCAGAGATACAAACGGGAATCTTCTCACGGACCAGTGTGAGGTGATCCAGAGGTGGCGGCAGCACTACGAAGAACACCTGAATGGCGATGCAGCAGACGACGAGGATGGCACGGTAACGCACCTGGGAGCACGCGCGGAAGACATTACACTACCGGCTCCGGATCTCCAAGAAATCCAGGAGGAGATTAGCCGGCTCAAAAATAATAAAGCCGCTGGGGTTGACCAAATATCAAGCGAGCTACTAAAACACGGTGGCGAGCCACTGGCTAAAGCGCTGTACTGGGTGATTACCAAGATTTGGGAGGAGGAGATTTTACCGGAGGAGTGGATGGAAGGTGTCGTGTGTCCTATCTACAAAAAGGGCGACAAGCTGGATTGCTGTAATTACCGAGCAATCACCCTGCTGAACGCCGCCTACAAGGTACTCTCCCAAATACTATGCCGTCGACTATCACCAATTGCAAGAGAGTTCGTGGGGCAGTACCAGGCGGGTTTCATGAGCGAACGATCTACCACGGACCAGGTGTTCGCTCTTCGTCAAGTACTGCAGAAATGCAGCGAGTACAATGTGCCCACACATCATTTGTTCATCGACTTCAAAGCCGCATACGACACTATCGATCGAGATCAGCTATGGCAGATTATGCACGAGTACGGATTCCCGGACAAACTGACGCGATTAGTGAAGGCGACGATGGATCGGGTGATGTGCGTAGTACGTGTCTCAGGGACGCTCTCGAGTCCCTTCGAATCACGCAGAGGGTTACGGCAAGGTGATGGTCTCTCGTGTCTGTTATTCAACATCGCGCTGGAAGGTGTAATAAGAAGAGCAGGGATCGACACGAGTGGTACGATTTTTACAAAGTCCGTTCAGCTACTTGGCTTCGCCGATGACGTTGATATTATTGCACGAAACTTTGAGAAGATGGAGGAAGCCTACATCAGACTAAAAAGAGAAGCCAAGCGCGTCGGACTTGCCATCAACACGTCGAAAACAAAGTACATGATAGGAAGAGGTTCACGAGAAGAGAATGAGAACCGCCCGCTTCGAGTTTGCATCGGTGGCGACGAAATCGAGGTGGTTGAAGAGTTCGTGTACTTGGGCTCACTGGTGACTACCGACAATGATACCAGCAGAGAGATTCGTAGACGCATCGTGGCAGGAAATCGTGCTTACTTTGGCCTCCGCAAGACACTTCGGTCGAACAGAATTCGCCGTCGTACGAAGTTGACCATCTACAAGACGCTGATTAGACCGGTAGTTCTCTACGGGCACGAGACCTGGACCATGCTCATGGAGGACCAACGCGCACTTGGTGTCTTCGAACGGAAAGTGCTGCGTACCATCTACGGTGGAGTGCAGATGGAAGACGGCACATGGAGACGGCGAATGAACCATGAGCTGCATCAGCTGTTGGGGGAGCCGCCCATCTGTCATACCGCGAAAATCGGACGACTACGGTGGGCCGGGCACGTAGCCAGAATGTCGGACAATAGCCCGGTGAAAATGGTTCTCAATTGCAATCCGACCGGTACAAGAAGACGTGGCGCGCAGCGAGCACGATGGATCGACCAGGTGGAAGACGATTTGCGGACCCTTCGCAGACTGCGTGGCTGGCGACGCGCGGCCATGGACCGAGTGGAATGGAGGAATCTTTTGTATACGGCACAGGCCACTTCGGCCTTAATCTGTTTATAAAAAAAAACAAGTTGAGTTTTACCTTTTCAACCTTCAAATCCATACAAAGTGCGTCCCTGCCGCTTCAGAGTATAGACGACATTCATTGCGGTTTTGCGCTTGGCGTGTTCAGTGTAGATCACTGCATCTCGGATGACATTTTCCTGCACACCATCAGCATTCGTAGATTAAATGGGAGATGCATTTTACACCACCACGACGAGCCAGACGCCGAATGGCGGATTTGGTGATTCCCTGGTTTTTATCACGAAGAACTTTGCGATGACGCTCGGTACGGGAACACAAACATGATACCGCTCATTGTACCGTCCGGACGAGCATGTTGCTCGTGTGGTAAGCGAGCACCCACTGATACAAAACAAGCTCGCGTGACCTGTGTATATAACATTCCCGTATGTAATGAAATGCTTACATGCTCCTTTTTGACGGCTCTGCGTGAGATATGCTTGCAAATTGCGCATTTTCCTTGCTGTTTTCGAAGGATTTTCTAAAAATCCTGTTTTTGGTTTATTTATAGTAGTCGCACTAATTCCGAAATTTAATACGAAATACATGCACGAATTTCCGATCAGATATTGCAAAAATATTGCGATTTCGATCAGTAGAACGGAAGATATTCGCATTTCAAACCTGGGAAAATTTCTCAACTGAATTTTTTGAAACGGGACCCCATATTGAAACGTTAGAAGTATTCTACTTCAAAAAAATGTTGCGAATTTTAGCCTAAAATAATTTGAAATTATTGCCAACTGTTTTCCCAAAAAATTGTATTAATAATAAACAAACTCTTAAAACTAAATTTAGCATATCCCAATCTAAAGGAAAATAAAAACTCGCTATTACTCTTGCTCAAATCTGAGATTTATTTGCTTTATAAAAAATAGACACTTTACGAAGCTTCGTAAAAATCAAGTGAATTCAAATTTCGGTTTTTTGTAGTTTTTGTGCCCAAAAACCGAAAAATATACTCATAAAGTATAACAGATCTGTATTTTATAAGTTTAGAATAAAAATCAATTCAAATTAAAATGATTCGGTAGACTATTCTGGTTTAATAAGCGATCTACGAAAAAAGTTTCGAGTGATCAAAGTCACCCCGATGATCAAAGTCACCCCGGTTTACGATACGCAAAGAGTGTGCAGAAATTGAAGCCAAAAAAGTACCTATCGAGCAAAATTAGAATCCAGCTTTGCTGCAGAGGTATTAGAGATGGATTCCAACTGTACTCGATAGGTAGACTTTTTTTGACTTCACTCTTTGCGCAACTGTTCTCTATAAACTGTTGTGTATGGTGCTCTCAGTCGCATGACGTGAGTGTGTAATAATTGCAATAAATGTTGCCATTTTAAATGCAAAACAGTATATGGCAACGCGGTAGTAAAAGTGAAGAAGAAACCTTATTTTTGTTCAGTTAGATGTACTCAGATGCATAGAAATCTCAACGACAACGATAATAACAAGGACAAATTGATGTAGGACTTTAAACCTATCGCGCTGTCCTTACGTGAAATCCGACAGGAGTCGGCGCATACACGACTTTCACTGGACCACGGTATCAAGGCCATCGCTGAAACAAATCACAACATTGAGCAGTTCCTGGAATTTCTCTCAAGCAGTTTTCAAGGAGGACTTAGGCGACCTGAAAGCAGAAAATGCTACAATAAGAAAAGACCTTGCAGAATGGAAGAGGTGGATTTAGATTGACTAAATAAAGCATCAACAGCGGGAAATGATGTAGTCTTGAGACTTCTGATTGACGGTGAAAACCTGAAGGAATTAATTATCAAGCTGAAATGCTGTCGGTTACAAGATCGAAGCAGATGTCAACAAAAGATTGCGCTTGCAAATCAAGAATATCAGTGGAACAGCAGCCCCTATCTTAGAAACATTCAGGGCAGGAGACGTTGAAGAACAACTGATTCAGCACAATCAAGCTCATGGTGTGCATTTGCATCTGAAATCTGTGAAAGCGTTACTGGGCAGCGGAAACGTGTAGTTCGGGATGAGCTAACTTCTTTCGGTATAGAGCTACTCAAGAGCGTCAAGGACGTTCAAACTGCGTTGGGCAACAAATGCAAGCCAGGGAAGGATGGGAATATACTGGTTAGGCGTTGCGATGGAGCAAAGGTCGATCGCCAGTAAGTAATAATTGCACAACTTACCAAAAACTGTGTAAAAACGAGCACTTAATAATTACGCTTTGAGCACTTGCTCACCACAAGAACCCACACCGAAACGCGTAAAAGCAAAAAACAATAAGTGTGTTTCTATTCAATGTCAATGTGATTTATTTTCTGTAACAATGATAGCATAGCAAAAACTACCGCACTCATTATGGGTAGCTGATACAATAACAACTTTTTGTATAATAGTTGAAAGTGTCGTTGAAGAACAACACGTGGCCTTTTTTTGATCTCAGGGTCGGCTACCGTTCTCGGAAGGACTCACTGTACTTACCGCTTCTAAATAATATTCCATCAAAGCGAACCAATACAAAATCCATCCAACAAAAAAAGGATCTTATGGGAACTAAAAGAACTGGTATACAAGTTTACAATTTATTTTTAAACATATTTTTAGCCGCCTAATGATGAACGTGGAGGCCGTTTGCTGATCCGACATGTGGGTGGGGGAGAGGAGGCATTAAATGTACCTGAGCCCGTTTGGCGTGCCGTCGTTGCGGTGGATGCTGCTTAGTGAACGACGCGGTGATTTTAGCGTCAACACCAGTGTAGCACCGGTGCTTCAAGCGAGGGTAAAAAAGGTGCGTTTGGCATTGTAGGTAACTACAGCACGCGTTCTGCTGGTTACCGTACCTGAGTGTTTTCGTGGATCTCGGAACGAATCTCGTGGTTTGGTGGCTTCGCGATGGAGCGGCGTATCGTCGTCTGAGCCAGGAACGATTCTGGGAGACCGCACTATAGCTCTACGTGGACTTGGATAAACGTAAATGGTTTGATGATTACTTCGATTGGACTGTGCGTATCTGGTCTACACTGTTGCAGGGTCGAAGCTTCGTGGGTGTTAAACCTTTTTCACCTTTACCGTCTTAGAGCTTAAAATGCCGCTCTTACTCGCTTTAACTCACTTTCCTCACTAATCATCGTTTCCCAGCAGCCCTTCGATTTCCAATTCCTCTTATTCTCTCTCTCTCTCTCTCTCTCTCTCTCTCTCTCGTTCTCCTTACCTTTCTCTCTCACTTCCTAAGCTTCCCCGGAAACAAAGGTTTTGCGGCCGAATTACTGGTACCTGATTCAATTTCACTGCGGTGTCAATCTGTCATACAGCAACAAATTTTGTGTTAGTGTATTTTGCGTTTAACAGGTCGCATTCGTTTAATGCGGACTATTTTGCCATCTTTTGCCGTTGCGGTATTTCCATTATATTATTAGCTTCGGGTTGGAAACGGTTGCGGGATCATAGGTCCAGAGGGGAACATGTCTTAAGCCCCAACTCCTGGTCTGTACGTTCCGAGGTGGGTACAAAAGACCTCTTTTCCGTCCTCGAGCAAGGATAACAGAATCCCCATATTTTCTACAAATTTTTTATATGCTAATTATCGACGCCTAATTAAGGGATTTTATTGAGTACACCATGGGCGACAAATCGATTTTTTTGGTCGAAAATCCAGAACTTAGAAACCATTAGTGCTATACTTTCAGTGTCTTTGGAACAAATTCTCTACAAAAAGTGCTCTTCATTTTGGGAAAAACTGAATTAGGGTGGCCCTTACGATTTTTAAAATTAAAAAATAAATCTCCTGAATGAAAAAAGATAGGAGAATACAATTTTCTAAAAAATGTAGATAAATGAATTTTGAGTAACTTTGTTGAAAATGTCGAAACTCTATCTTCAATGAATTCAGAGAATCAACAAATGGAGCTTGGGAGTAGCTATCCATTCTCAATGTGCACGTTTCGAGAGTTCCACACTGAGCAAAAAAGTATAGTATATCGTCGCTGTTGTGCTATCTTATGACAAGCGCCATTTTGTACATTTTGAGAAAAACGATTTTTAAAGTTTGAGATGAAATATCTTGAAACTTATAAATGGTATAAACAATTCAAAGAAGACAAATGATGCTTCTATCTACTCTGCATTAATCTCTCAAATATTACGAAAATCGGTTAACTACATTGCGAGTTTTCTTTAAAAATGTAAACAAAAGTCGGTCTCACACGTGTCATAGGTGTGTATTGATGACAAAATTTGTATGGCATGTCATAATCGTGCATGGAAAATTTTCCATAGAAAAAAAGATGGGTGGGTAATGTCTGCGACATAACCGGAGAGATGTAGAATACATAAGGAACACGTTCTTCAAATATGTTGATACTCATTGGAATTTTCGGACAAAAGGTGATTTGGGCGAGGAATATTTCAAATTATTCTTTACAAAAATGATGGTGGTCCTGAAAAGGACCGTTTTTGTTGGCGTTGTTGGCCTTGGTGAGGGAGATGGCTAACGATGAAATGAATTGTTAGCATGAGGAAGTCGCATAGTACTGGCCAATGGCAGAACAGATAATAATTGATTCCTGAAAATCAATTTTTCTTTATTCATGTAAATTATACATACTTACAAATCTAATAGAATATTCCTGGTCATATTCCTGAATCATTAGTGCGAACATTGTGTAATTTGGTTAAGTACAATGAAAGTTACAAACTTTCCAAACTCGACCTTCTGTTCGTTCCGAAATATTGAAATGGGGTGTCTATATTAAACCGTTAGTCGTGGTCACAATAAAAAAAAGATGGGTGGGTAATGTCTGTGACATAACTGGAGCGTCGTGACTTCAATTCGAGACGTTAATTTAAATCTAATAATTTGCAACAGTATTCACGTTTGAATGGGAAATTTTTAAATAATTCTCTATGGTAATAATGGTGGTTCTGAAAAGAACCTTTGGTTTCGGCGTTGGTGTTGATGGTGATGCGCTGGATCGTTGGATATATTTGGCATGATAGTTACGTGCCTGGCGAACTGTTTTGTAGCCTCGAACAAAACAACAAGACTGGCTTCTTCGGGTACCATTACGGCTGAACTTTATAAGCTTAGTTCGACTTTCAAATCCTGCACAATCTCACGAATCAGACGCTGGTAGGGCCATTTTGTTTGCTACTAGCACGGAGCTGCACAAATAAAATCATTTAATGCAGTTAGTTCATGGAGACTGCCAAAAAGCTCGAATAGAAGCATGCGACTTCAACGTTTCTCTTAAACACATGCAATTGAAGCAACACTGATCACTAGAGGGATGGTGAGGGAACACGCACATTCGTTCTGGTTATACTGATAATAGCAGCAGAAAGGAATGAAAAAGCAGTGCACGAAACAAGCGAGAGGATAATTTGAATTTTTGTTCCGTGTGCAAGCTACTTCTTTCCACACAACGTATTATGTTGCTTGTTGAAAATTTGTTACACACCTTAAAATGAAAGTTTCAGTTGAACTCTCACTAGAACACAATTGATTGGTCCTGAAAAGAACCGTTGCTTTTATTGTAATTTACGCCCACTCCCAGCGGACACTGTGAGCCAGTTTGATTTCTTTTGCGAGAAAGTTACGTACTTGGCGCACTATTTTGTATCCTCAAACAAACCGACCAAGTAGGCATCACTGGCTTCATTACGGCTGAGTTTTGTAAGCGTAGCTCGACTTTGAAGTAATACAGAACATTACGAACCAGACGCTGGAATGTTAGCCAGCGGATTAGTTGCTCTGTTGCGTTGGGGCGAAATACTGGCATGGCGACAGTTCCTGATCGGTAGTTGGTTGCGATGGGCCACCAGTAGCTGGGGCACTTTTTCGGACCGTCATCATTGCCAACTGCTTTCCTCCGGTGGACTGGCTGCTTGCTAGTGCTTGAACGAATACGAATGATGAAAAAAACCGACCGACCAATATTCATATATGAACGAGAAAGCACTACTATCGCTCTCTCACTCGTTTTCGTGCTATTCTTGTGCCTTTCCTTTCCGTTCGGCTACCAATACTAGCATAACCAAAACGAATATTCTGTCTTTCCATCGCCTTCAATCTAGTGGCCAGTGCTAGCAAACTTGCATGTTCAGTTTTTCAATAACAACATTCCAACAATATTTTCAAAGAATGTTGCAGATTTGAAAAGAAGGAAGGAAAAGATTTTCACAAATTTAAATTCTTTTGTGTTATTTGTTAGCGCTGATAAAGGCTATTTAGTTTACTACTAGCAAGGAGCTGCACAAACAAATCGATTTATGCAGTTAATCAACGGAGGCTGCCAAATAGTTCGAATAAAAGCATGCGACTAGTGTACTTTGCACGTTCTATATTTTATCACTACTAGAGTGGATCAATAAAATAATTCAAATTGTAATAGCGACATGCAATTGTGGCAACACTGGCCATGGGATGGTGGGAGAATACGCACATTCGTTTTGGTTATGATGGTATACACCATAAAATGTAAATTTCAGTTTAACTCTTATTAGAACACAACTAATTGGTCCTGAAAAGAACCTTTTTTTGTTTTATTGCGGGAGCATAATTCAGACGCAGTCCTCGCGGACACTGTGAGCCAGTTTAATGTATTTGGCCTGAAAGTTATGCGCTTGGCGCACTATTTTGCATCCTCGAACAAACCGACCAAGTAGGCATCGTTGGCTTCTCGGGGCATCATTACGACTGAGCTTTGTAAGCGTAGCTCGACTTTGCAGTCTTGCACAATCTCTCGACCCAGACGCTCGAGCGATAGCCTACAGATTAGTTGCTCTGTTGCCCTTTAGTTGGGGCGAAATTCTTGCAGGGCGACAGTTCCTGATCGCGTTGCGATGAGTCACCAGTAGCTGGGGTACTTTTTCCAACCGTCGTCATCGCCAACTGCTTTCCTTCGGTGGACTGGCTGCTTGCTAGTGCTTGAACGAATACGAATGATGAGAAAAACCGACCGACAGATATTTATATAATCGCGCTAATATGCACTACTATCGCTTTCTCGCTCGTTCTCGTGCCGTGCATGAGCCTTTCCTTTCCGTCCGGCTTCTAATGGCCTAACCAAAGGAATATGCCGTCTTTCCCCCACCAACTGCTCTCGTTAAGCAACCCAATGCGAATAATCATAGGAACAAACATGTAGTGGACCTATATATAAACTTTTCATTATTTTATTGTTCGGTTGGTCCACCACAGTGACGGCTCTGTGCGGGATGGGCTGAAAATTTTCACTTTTCCGAGTCGTTTTCGAAAGATTTTTCAAAACACAATTTTTTGTTATTAGTGCATGTTATACATACTTCAAATTTTAATACAGCATAGAGGAACGTATTTTCAACAAATTGGCATAAATATCAAATCATTCTGTTGAGTATGATAAAAGTTATTAACGTTCAAAATCTGACGCGGCGCCGCAGCCGATATTTTGAAATGGGACCCCTATATTGAAAGCTTAAATGTATTCTACATTAAAAAATCATCAATTATTAACTTTTATTCATATCTTTGGCTTCATTTGGTCTATAAACAATCGGTGAGATGCATTTTGAAGGAAATGAGTCAGGAAATCTAGAAAAAATAGCTATTTTTTGGTTACAGTGTTGCCAAATATGCTATACAGTGATGCCAAATATGCTTTGGGGAGACTGAGGAGACTTGATCCCCCGGGAGACTTGATCCCCCGGGAGACTTGATCCCATCATTGTAACTCAAAAGCGGATCAGAATATATTAATCGAATGTACTATAAGGTTGCGTATCTAAGCATAAATTTCATTAATCCAGAAAAAGAAATTGGACTTTTGTGTAACCGAATTTTTACCGATTTAAAAAAAAAGTCTCAGAAGAACTGAAGAAGATTTATTTTTCAAATTTTCAAACTTTTATAAAATTGATAAAATCACCCACTACATACTCTACTTTTGCATACAGAATTACAGGAGAATGTCAATTATATGAATACGTTATGATTGAGCTGATTCTGTTGTTCAATTATATTTTTACTAAAGTTTGCTGAAATAGATTTTTTTTCCATACGTTTATTTGACACGGCATTTGCAAAAGCTTTTTACGCCAGTTTCTTTTTTTACATAGCACGTTACAAAAATCCTTAAGACTAATTTTAACTATACTAGTAATTTGTCTAAAACTAACACTGCAATCACTTTATTGTTTGCTTTTTTCCTTACATTGTTGTATTTCATAATGATCTAGTATTTTCGGGTGTATTTGTTTACTTTTTTCTGTTATTGTCTAAATTTAAAAACTGAATATTCTAGGACACTTTAATTGGTGAATGATTAGCCTTGGATGAGAGTATGAGGAGATGCATTTAATTAAATTTTGACAGACGCTGTTTTTAGAAAATGATAGATAAGTTCCATGTATAGAGGATCGCGATACGCCAGGATGTCTCTAACAGGAACATGGATTGGTCTTCCTCGGACTTGTAAAGAATCTACTAATTGTGATCTGGCTTCACGATATTCAGTGCAGGACCAAACAACATGCTCAATGTCGTGGTAACCCTCTCCACAAGCACAATGATTACCTTCAGCGAGCCCAATACGACGGAGGTGCGCACATTAGCCTAGACATCACACGGATGAAGTCCCGACTTACATCCAATCCTTTGAACCATGCCTTCGTTGATACTTTAGGGATAATTGAGTGTAGCCATCGTCCCATATCTCCATTGTTCCAAGATGTTTGCCAACTAGCAAGTGTCCTCTGTCGAGAAGCGCTAAAAAATTCATTGTAAGCGATGGGTCTTTCATATATTTCACCATCTAGTGCACCAATCTTGGCTAAATTATCAGCTTTCTCATTGTCCGCAATAGAGCAATGGGCGGGGAGCCACACTAGGGTAAATTTATAACATTTTCTTGTTAGGTTACTCAGAGATTCTCGTATCTTCCCCAAAAAGAATGGATCGTGATTATCAATCCTCTTTGAGCGTAGAGCTGCAATTGTGCTGAGACTATCAGTGAGGATAAAGTAATGGTTCGGGGGTAAAGTATTAATTATTTGCAAACTATAGTGAACTGCTGCTAGCTCCGCTATATAAACAGAAGCGGGTTCTGCAAGTTTGAGAGAAATTGAAAAATTATTGTTGAAAATACCGAAACCAGTGGCCTCACTGATTCGTGACCCATCAGTGTAAAACATTTTAAGGCAGTCTATGTGTTGATATTTACTTGTGAATATTTTAGAGATCTCCCGCGAGCGTAGATGATCCGGAATTCCACGAATCTCTGCTTGCATGGACGTGTCGAAGAATAAAGTGGATGCAGGAGTATCTAGGATATTGACGTATGTGGGAACATAACTAGCAGGCGTTATTTCTTGTGACATATGATTGAAATACACTGTCATGAATCTGGTTTGTGGTTGAAGCTCGACAAGTCTTTCAAAATTTTCAATTACCACTGGGTTCATAACCTCACATCGAATAAGTAAACGAGAGGAGAGATCCCAGAATCGGTCTTTTAAAGGAAGAACTCCCGCTAGTACTTCAAGACTCATCGTATGGGTCGACTGCATGCAACCTAAGGCGATTCGTAAACAGCGATACTGTATCCGTTCCAGTTTAATAATGTGATGGATGAGAACCCCACCATGATCCAGTTATTGTTCGCAGAAAATTTATCCTTTGTTGGCATTTCGTTATTAGATACCTAATGTGGCCTCCCCATGTGCCTTTAGAAACGAACCAAATTCCAAGGTATTTAAAAGTCAGGACTTGGGCTATCGCTCTACCAACCAACTGAAGCTGAAGCTGAGCTGGATCACGCTTCCTTGAGAAAACGACCAACTCTGTTTTCTCGGTAGAGAAATCGATGCCCAGCTTTAAAGCCCAAATTGATAAATTATCCAAGCTATCTTGCAATGGTTGTTGTAAATTTATAGCTTTTGGTCCTGTGGCAGAAACCACCCCATCATCTGCAAGTTGTCTTAAAGTGCATGGGCTGACAATACAATTATCAATGTCATTCACGTAAAAATTATAGAGAAGGGGGCTTAGACAAGAGCCTTGAAGGAGGCCCATGTAACTTATTCTGAGTGTCGCCAAATCGCCATATGAAAAATGCATGTGCTTTTCTGACAATAAATTGTAAAAATAATTATTTAATATCGGTGAAAGACCACATTGATGTAGCTTCTCCGAGAGAACATCAATGGAGACTGAGTCGAATGCTCCTTTTATGTCTAAGAACACAGACGCCATTTGTTCTTTTTTTGCGTAAGTGAGTTGGATTTCTGACGAATGTAGCGCCAGGCAATCATTCCCTTTCCTCTCCGAAAACCAAACTGGGTATCTGAGAGCAAGCCGTTCGCCTCAACCCAATTGTCGAGACGTCGTAGGATAATTTTTTCCAACAATTTCCTGATGCAGGATAGCATTGCAATCGGTCGATACGAGTTATGATCGGATGCTGGTTTTTCCGGTTTTGGAATGGCGATAACTCTCACTTGTCACGCGGGACAATATTCTGCTCAAGAAACTTGTTGAATAAATTCAACAAGCGTCTTTTTGCTAGGTCAGGCAGATTCTTCACCAAGTTGAATTTAATTCTGTCTAGTCCCGGAGCATTATTGTTGCATGAGAGGAGTGCAATTGAAAATTCCATCATTGTCAAAGGCATCATCTGCAAGTTGTCTTAAAGTGCATGGGCTGACAATACAATTATCAATGTCATTCACGTAAAAATTATAGAGAAGGGGGCTTAGACAAGAGCCTTGAAGGAGGCCCATGTAACTTATTCTGAGTGTCGCCAAATCGCCATATGAAAAATGCATGTGCTTTTCTGACAATAAATTGTAAAAATAATTATTTAATATCGGTGAAAGACCACATTGATGTAGCTTCTCCGAGAGAACATCAATGGAGACTGAGTCGAATGCTCCTTTTATGTCTAAGAACACAGACGCCATTTGTTCTTTTTTTGCGTAAGTGAGTTGGATTTCTGACGAATGTAGCGCCAGGCAATCATTCCCTTTCCTCTCCGAAAACCAAACTGGGTATCTGAGAGCAAGCCGTTCGCCTCAACCCAATTGTCGAGACGTCGTAGGATAATTTTTTCCAACAATTTCCTGATGCAGGATAGCATTGCAATCGGTCGATACGAGTTATGATCGGATGCTGGTTTTTCCGGTTTTGGAATGGCGATAACTCTCACTTGTCACGCGGGACAATATTCTGCTCAAGAAACTTGTTGAATAAATTCAACAAGCGTCTTTTTGCTAGGTCAGGCAGATTCTTCACCAAGTTGAATTTAATTCTGTCTAGTCCCGGAGCATTATTGTTGCATGAGAGGAGTGCAATTGAAAATTCCATCATTGTCAAAGGCGAATCTATGAAATCGTTACTTGTGGGAGCATCGCGAATAATTTTCTGCGCAGGAGCGGAATCTGGACAGATTGGCTTGGCAAAATTAAATATCCAACGATTCGAAAAATCTTCGCTTTCATTAGTCACGTTTCGATTCCTCATTCTTCTGGCTGTGTTCCAAAGAGTACTCATTGATGTTTCTCTTGACAAGCCATCAATGAAGCGTCTCCAATAACTAGACTTTTTGGCACGACGTATACTGTCAAATTTGTTTTGCAAAATGAAATAATTTTCAAAGTTCTCACGTATACCCCCTTTCTGTTTCATAATTTCTTTGTAGGCAACTTGTTTAGCTTCATATGCATCAGAGCACTCTTTGTCCCACCAAGGATTAGGGGGCCGTCTATTTATTGTCATTCCATGATTGCATTTCGTTTGGGCTTGTTCTGCTGCTTCAATAATTAAACCCGCTAGGAATTCATATTCTTCGGTAGGGGGTAGCTCTCCTGTCGAAGCAAGAGAAGTGGAAATTAATGTTTCGTATGTTTTCCAATCAATATTTCGTGTTAAGTTATAAGGAACATTGATTGAATTCGTAAGGCCTAACTCACTGTTAATTGAAACAACGATTGGCAAATGATCGCTACCGTGAGGATCAGGTACAACCATCCACCTGCAATCTAATCGAAATGATGTCGAGCACAGAGATAGATCTAATGCACTTGGACGGAGGTCTGGGGATGCGTGTTGTTTCGCCAGTATTTAAAACTGCCATATTAAATTCGTCACAAACATTGTATATCAAAGAGGATCGATTATCATTGTAGAGGGAACCCCACAATACTCCGTGCGAGTTGAAATCTCCCAGTATCAGCCGCGGAGCAGCCATGGATTTCACTACCTTCAATTTGACGTTGTCCAATTTGAACTTTGGGAGGTATATATATAGAAGCGATAGACATGTCTTTGCCTTTAATATTCGTTTGGACTGCTACAGCCTCAATGCCAGCAATCATGAGGATGGTAATTCTATAGAAAGAATAGCATTTTTTAATTCCTAGAAGCACTCCTCCATACGGGGTGTCTCGGTCTAGGCGAATAATGTTGGAATCATTTAAGTTGAAATTAATGTTTGAGGTAAGCCATGTTTCACATAGAGCAAAAGCATCGCATTTTAAATTATGCAGTAAAATTTTTAAGGAATCAATTTTTGGTATGATACTCCTGCAATTCCACTGTAAAACAGTCTTTCACCTTAGGAGTTGAATTAACCATTGAAAGATATAATTGCGGCAAGGATGGGCCATTGATCAATCAGCTGCTCCAAAAATGTTCTAATTGTTGGGAGGAAAGCTGAAAGTATACTTTTTAGTGGTTCAGAAATATTGAATGCTTTAAAAATCCAATGAACAATTTCAGAAAATTTCAATAATCCTACCCCCGGCTGAGGCTCAGAGGAAGTCGAAATTTTATTATTTCCAGTAATGGTGTTCTGTTTGGATTGTACGTTCCCAAAACCGGGCGGAATTGATTTCGGTTTTGAATCGGAATTTTTCGGTTTTGGGCGCAGTTTATCTATTGGTGGAGAAATTTTAAGGCCCTAAGGACTTGGGAAAAGAAGACTTTTTTCTTTTTCTGGAATTTCCGGGTAAAACAAATGATGTACCTTCGCACGCTCCGTCAGAGTCAGACTGTTCCGAAAATAGAGATGTGTAAGTGTTTTCTAAGAAGATGGGTTTAGGGGTAGCATTTTTCAACATTTCTGCATAGGAGCGCTTAGACCTCTGCTTCAAGGATCGTTTAATTTTATCCTCGCGCAATTTATAAATGGGGCATGCAGGGAGCTCATGCGAGTTTTCTCCGCACATTAAACATTTTTCTGAATTTTCATTGCATGTATCCTCTTGATGAGAACCCCCACATTTGCTACACCGTGCCTTATTGGAACAGTAAGTGGCTGTGTGGCCAAGCTGTTTACAATTAAGGCAATTCATTACACGAGGGATAAAAAGGCGAACAGGGAGACGAATCTTATCGATAATGACATAGTTGGGCAGCGCAGACCCAGCGAAAGTCACTCGAAATGAGTCAGACAGTCGATAAACTTTTTTATCTCCTTCGTGTGATACTGAATGCAATTGCTTGCATTCAAGTATCTTTACGTCTTTAGGTATGGTGTCTTTGAATCGACCAACCCCATGCTTAATTAAGTCATCAACAGTCAAACTCGATTCTGTGATGACCCCATCAATTTCAATTTCCTTTGAAGGAATATACGCTCTATATTCACGCGTAAAAAGCTCGCAAGAAGCAATTGCATTGGCTTGTTTGAGACTACCAACGACAATGCGTATTTTATCTTTATTAACTTTGACGATCTCTTTTACATCCGAGAATCGCGAAGTCAAATCTTTCGAAATTTGAATGATATTTAGCGCCTTTACTTTACGCCTGATAAATACAATCCATGGTCCCGTTGACGACTCTGGGTAAATTTTAATTCTAATCGGGTTTACATTTTCAGCAGAAGGCTTAGGGGGAGGGTCTGTTACTCGTTCTCCCATCTCGTCATCCATTTCACCTAGCAAGAAAAACTATCACAAAAAGGAATGAAAAATATACCTGTTATCTACTATCTCTTAGGTGACGAAGACACCGGTAGAACACACCTCATGTGTTACGTTGTAAACTCGGTGCTCCTTGTTTGACAATGTGACACTTGCTGTCCTTCTTCGTCGCGTTGCTTCTTCAGTAGAGAAATAGGCCTACCTGCAACACTTCAAAACTCTCTCCGATTAAGCTGCTCGTCGGTATTACCACCACAAGCGCGCTCTCTCCGTTTCCACCACCTCGGTAGACAAATATGGCTACCTGTGGCTTGCTGCGAAAATCCCACTGTCGATGCGGCACTTTTCGGTGCCACTTGTTTTCCTTATTCGTCGTACCACTTCTGCGGTAGACAAATAGAGCAAATGGGCCTACCTGTGACGCTTCCCTCTCGTCGATTAGAATTGCCCGACGACACCAATACAATATATTTTTTTCTGTGTGTACAGGCACGATCACTGTCGATTTCTGCCACCGCGGTAGGCAAATTCGTCTACCCGCGGTTTGCTGTCAAAACACCACTTGTCGAGGATGCCGTTGACCACGCCTCCGACGTATCAACTATCGACTCACACTTAACAAACTGGTCTCTCTCTCCCACAAAAACGCATACAGCGTCTCGCACTCTCGAGAACAAAACCTTCCACCTGGAGGCACAACCGTCTCGGCCGGTTGCAAAAACTGTTATGAGCTGCTGAAATAGATGCTATGGGTTCACTTGATCCCTTCAAATTCGTGGAGATTTGATCCCCTTCGCCATACTTCATACATACCACTGAAAATAACCAAATTCACACCAGAACAACTGAAGTCATTGTTGTCATAAAGAATGTCAAAAATGAATGAAAGCGTAAAGAAACATAACTGTTTGTTTACTACAGTATACGTAGCAACTAAAGGCCCTAGTATATTCTCTATAGACTGTGGTAGCAGCCATTCATCCCACATTTGACGTTCCTCAACCATAATAAAGACAGCTTTCAAATAATTTCACTGAGATTTGGGGAATTCGTAAAAAAATCAGGTGAGAGATGCGAAATATGTAGTAACAAAAATAACTATCTAATCATAACAATTTAATCAATACTACAATCCATTTATGAAATCGAATGGGGTAATGTACCCGTAATTCGCCTCTTATTAAGAGCCAATATAATAACAAAATTGTCTTGAGAATGGTGAAAATCTTCTGTTTGAGCGCAGCAAAATCTCTAATCGAGTACCCCCATTATCGCAATACCATTTGAGTCAATGCGTTGAGCAAAGATGGCAGACGCTGCTTTAACCAAAGGCTTCAGATGGTTAGGATGATAGTAGAAACAGGGCAAAAATAGGCTTATTACCCTACATGCTCTTTTAAAAACGTTTTCATAAAGGAATCAAGTGTCTCCAAATTAGGGATCGAATCTCCACTAATCTAAGAATTTTCCATTGTTTTGTTGTTTTCCAGAAATGCTCATAGCTCATGTCCAGTATAATATTTCCATGTAATTTTTTTTATGATTATTAGTCATTCCTAGAAACAATATAAAACTACAAAAAAATACATAGTTTTTTATCATTCCACGGAGTTGGACTGAAAAATAAAAAAAGGGGATCAAGTCTCCTCAGTCTCCCCTAAATTGCATTTTTCTCACAGTTCGTGCATTTTTGTTTCGGAAATTATTCCATTGTGTTTATCAGATAGTTTTACATATAAAAACATCTCATACATAAAGATAATTAGAGCCAATCCCCAGACACAGTCATTTGAAGCAAAAAATTAAAAAATTTTGGGACCGGACTTTTGTGGTTGTTTTAACTATTCGCTGAAATAGTAGTAATAACTATGTGATCAGTAATACTAAACTGTAGTATCATGAAAAATACTATAGCTATCCATAACTGCTGAACTATGCTGTTGGTATTCATGACGATTTAAGCATGTTTAGGGCAACAATGTTTACAATCTTAAAACTGACAATGGAATAGTCTGAATCACTATAAAAAATAACGTTAATATGAAAATATGCACATTGAGAACATCAAGTGCCATTGTTATAACAACTTTTCATTGTATAGTTTTCTGCACAATGTAATAATTCGTCATGAAGACTAAATCAATAGTAGTTCTAAGAATTTAAAGCTTGAAAAAACGAAATACACTGTTTATGTGAACCTGATCCTTGTCAAACGCATCTTTTGCGTATAGTGATTTTCAACCGACTATGCTGTGTTCTACTATTGCTTGTGGCACTAAAAACTGGATTCTAACCGCACTGCGCACTTACTATTCTTCTATTAAATTCTTGTCAAAGACTGGTTAGTTCGACTGGTCTGTCTATGAATGTACCATCTCTATCACTTGAAATACATGCGTTTTGACAGCTCGCAGTTTTCAGTAGCAGTTTGATCACTCGCACTTTGAAAGTGCGGAGTCCAGGTTGGTGGGAAGTGCACAATACTGACTATACAACTTGTCAGTTTGAGCGTTCCGATCGTGTGTATTTACAAGATGTCGCCATTAAAGTGAAAAATGTGATACGTGATATACGAACGTGTTTCAAACATTTTTCGATTTTTGCAATTATATTATTGCTGTAAGACGCATGTCTCATTAATCACACATATGTTCGTGCCCAACCAGGAAGATTTGTAATGGAGCAAATAGGATCGTAGGACTGGGAAAATGGTCTGAATACTAAGAATCGGTTGCGAAGTCTGAAGAAATAGAAGGTTATGTTCCGCATCTTTGTTTTGCTTAACAATTATTAATCAGGTGAGTAAATACTACAATTTTATCTAATAGGTGGAGTTTGATGTTTTGCAATCATATTTTTTTTCTATTTCTTTAGATATAGCGTGAGGGCAGAAAAAGGAGACTTGTATCATCATCAACAATTAGTGTTGTAATAAATATATATCATGATAATAAATCAAGAATCGCTTGAGTAATTTTGATAGAAATTCGCTTTAATTGAAAACCCATCTGATTATATTTTCCAGCATCATCTTAAAATCAAAATATAACCTGTTAAAAATAACCAGGTAACAAAGTGTCAAAAGTTCGTTGTTTTAATTATGACAAACAGGTTAAGGTCATGGTGACTATGCTTATTGTTTTGTCAAGTATCCAACGTGCAATGGTCATTCATACAACAGAGTGTTTAATTTTACTATTATGGTAAATCCTTCTATTCTATTGGGTTAGTCATAACAAACAATTTCATGTCAAGACAACTATGCATATTGTTGCATTCAGCATCACACTTACAATTGTCATGCTTACAATAGAATATTCAATATTACTATTGTGGTACAAAGCTGTTGTATAGTAAACTTGAACATGCTAATAGTTAATGCCACCTAATGCTATATAGTCGGTTGAAAACCACTATACTGGTAAAGTCGCGTTAACCTCATCATATGGTAAAAGTTCCCATATAATTTTTCTTAGTGTATACTTTGAAATGTCAATAACGGCGCCAGCCACGTCCTTACAGTCATCGGGGAAGGAAAGGAATATTAGTGTAACAAACGTTGTTATGGAGACCGTGTATACCTCTGCATCTCCACGTTTGTCACGGGAAGGAGTTTTTGTTAGTGGGATGGGGTAAAGAGATACACAAATCTGGATTCACCTTGATAAGTGATACGATCTATGCATCTCACAGAAGTATTATCATGTGTTTATTGCTCTGGGCAGCCAGCTGCCGAGATTTTTCGTTTGATGTATTAATACCGATACAACAATGATTGTGTCATAAAATAGAATGTTTATTTTCTGTCTAATATCTCGTAACCTATGCCGTAAAAGAATCGTAGCTCATTCTTCATTGGTAAAACAGGCAGTTGCTAATATAAAATCCCGATAATAATATAAGCAATATGATGGTAACTACTCACTCCCTACGAACGTTTGAGTAGAATGCCACCTACTTATTTTGCATATTTCGTATAACTAAGATAAGAAAAATATGCTCACGAAAGGATTTACTCGAATTCAACTTGGTTCGTCTGCTAGAGCCCATCATACTACCAACTATCAATTTTCATCAGAAGGTGATAAAATTGAGTCGAAAAGCTGATAAAATCGGGGGCTGACTTCAACTAATGATTTCTCAGTAAGACGAGCTTCAGCTAAAATTTAATCTCAATAACATAATAAAAATTGGACCGAAAAACTATTGTCAATTCCATGCAGTCATTCCCGCGCGATGTATTTGTTGTTTTGAAAAGTAAATTTAAGTACCATGGAACAATAGGAAAATTTAGGATTTAAAATATAGGTTTTATAAGAGGAAAATAAATATTTATAGATTTTGGGAATGAAATACTAAGGAAACCCTTTACTAAGAAAATAATAAAATAAAATAATAAATATTATTAAAATCATCTAATGATCAGTAAATCAGAGGGAAAGTGCTTTATAGCTTAATATATTCATCATCGGGCAATATTGTGAAAAAGAACCCAAACCCATGTTCCTGTTTATATGAGCGACCGGAAGAAAAAGTCGCAAGGACAGAACAAACACATCAGAACATAAAAATCGAAAACAAAATTAGCTTAGCTTGTGTATACTGCCAGTAGTTGCACTTCGTGATTGACCGAGTGAATGAAAATACACAATGAACCAAAAAATGATGCTTAGGAGGAGCAAATCATTCTCACTGTGTATGTTTCACTGACTCAACACTTTCATAAAATGGCCAATAACGACGCCGGCCAAGACATAGGCTGTTCTACTGGGGAAGGAATGGAATGTTAGTTCGATACTCGCTGTTGATAGAGACCGAGACTCCCGCTGCATCTCCCCGAGCATCACGGGAGAGAAATTGTGTTAGTAGGAAAGGGAAAGGATCAGGAGATGTCATGGTAGACAATACGATCTGAGTAATGCACGTGAGTCGATCGCGATAAATTTCGTAAAATTTTTATCGAGCGACTTGAAGTCCAGACAGCCGGCCATCGGGAGTGTTGCTTCTTATTTATCAGATTTTTAGTTCAACTTTTTAGTATTAGTTATTAGTTTTCATTTAGCTGGAGCTTGTGCAAAAGGGCCTTCCAACAAAAGTACAAGAACAATATGATCGCGAACAATTTAATCGAAGATCGTAAACAAAATAAAGCTGCGACAGAAAACTATCGAATTTATTCATGAAGAATTGAGCGACCCAAAATAAGTAAAATTAAAAAAACACTAGCAGCCCACGCGCGCGTCGTTTGTTCTCTGTTCCGCTTCTCCGTCAGCATACGACCACAGATCCCACCGGATCGTCATTAATGCCGCTCCTGCTCGAAACGAAACTGAGCCAGGCTCGAACCCCAATCGCTGTCAAAATGAATGAACTAACAACGGTTAATACCAAAACCAGACCCAGCCCCAGATTCAAGCATAAACGACAAGGCAGGTCGTATCCCGGCTGGGACCGCGGGGAAGCAGGGTATAGGAGCCCCGCATCAGAGGCGAATGTCCACATAGAGTGGCCTCATGTTGCAGAATAATACGGCTTTGCCAACTACCTTTCAGCCCATTTTAGGTTTAAACACCTGTATTGAACTAATAATAGAACTGTTTTGCCATTGTCAAAAACCCATAAAACCTGAACGCCTCCACTTCTCCAACCGTAAAATTTTTCCACATATACTGTATGCATCAGTCTCCACTAATCCTTGCTGTACCACAGACAACTCTATCAACAACCCCATAATACCTCATCACAATTAAAGGAAAAGAAAACCAAGATCCTTAAACAGGCCCTGCTAGGTGATAATTTTTTCCTAGCCAACATCTGTCATCCCCCGACCTTTTTATTCAGGAGCTAATGCAGTGTATATCAAATCTTGTATGTTTATCGAAATGATTATGATTTCGACTAATATATAATGCAAAGAGTTAAGTCAAATTCATAACTCTCCGATCCGACCGAGCGACACCCCGGCACCGCACACGGAATCCAACATTCCCCCCCCCCCACACGCTCCCATGCACATCCGCATACCACCTAAGAGCATATATGCATTTTTGCAATGAATGTTAATACAAGGAATCGCAACAAGCTGAAACCACTCGTGTAGCGACCCGTACCAGTAGCTCCTTCTACGATCTATAGCTCATAATCTCTCCAAATTCACAACAAACATACCACAAGATCCCTTGCCCGCCCAAATTTTCTCTCTGCCGTTCAACCAATCGAACTGCAAATGCATTATTCGTGCAATCGCTAACGGGAGAAAATGCAACATTGAATTCAATTGTGGAGGCATTTGTGCGGCTTTTGAAATAATTGAGAAAAGAACATTGTATGATGACGTAATCAAAGAGAAAATTAAATTGACAGTTCAACGAGCGCCCACAAGGTGTTAAAATTAAAAGGCTGCTCGAACCCAGTTTTTTGTACTTTGATAGACTCAAACATTTTCTAAGACTATCAGCACTGGTGCGTAAGCAAATGCGTGTGTATTTTGATTACGCTAAACGATAATAATATATTTAGACTCCCGTTTTCGCACCGATCGTTGGTAAATAGGTTGCCAAAATAATAATCTGTTTTCACACCGGTAGTTGTTATTATAGTTACGTTACATTTTTTTGCAATCATGCAATAAAGTATTTTTTTATTTTTTTTAATTATATGGATTTAATTCAGTGAAAAAATATAACTAGAAAGAACATACATTTATTTATTGAATTCAATAAAATCATTACAGTAACAAATATCGTTCTCTTTTCCAAAAATTATTTTATTGAAATGATTGCAAAATTATTCAAACTGGAAATGTTTATTGAGATTAAAAGTTAATTATTGTTAGAATGCAAAAAATGTTCGCACCATTAATTTTTCCGATTGAAGCAATAAACATTGTATAATTGAATTCAATAAGACAATTTTGCCTTTCTCATATAAAGAAAGGCTATGCAATCACTGGAAAAATCGACTTTTTAACTGAGGCCCGGAGGGCCGAGTGTCATATACCATTCGATTCAGTTCGTCGAGATCGGCAAATGCATGTGTGTATGTATGTGTGTGTCATTTAAATTCACAATTTTCTCAGAGATGGCCGAACCGATTTTCACAGACTTTCACGATCAAATGAAAGGTATAACGCTCCGATAAGCTGCTATTGAATTTTTAGTTGATCCGACTTCCGATTCCGGAGTTACGGATTGAAGAGTGCGGTCACACAGTAAATTTCCATATAAACTGGTATCACTTTGATGTTACAAATGGTGTAATGCGTATTAAAATGGATCTAACATTACTTGAATTTGCTGGTCTAGATCACTAATGATCATTCAAAGCAGCTTCGACCACATTGGCCACCTATGACGGATCTTGAGGCCCCCGGGGAACTCGCCAAGTTCCTAAACTATTTTTTTTATTTCGATTATAGAGGTTTTAACCTTAAGGTCATTCGCCTCTTCGGGTTAGAAAAATCTCTTATGAAAAATTTCCAACCCTATGTGTGGGGTCGGGACTCGAACCCAGGTGCACTGCGTACAAGGCAATCGATTTACCAACTACGCTGCGCCCACCCCAGTTCCTAAACTAGTATCACACCTATTTCCCAGCAAATTCTTGATCGATTTTTACAAACTTGATTTCAAATTTAAAATACAGTAATCCCATTAACTGCTATTAAATTTCATTCGGCTCTGACTTTTGGTTCCGAAGTTTCAGGTTGGTTGGTAAGGTTACACTGGGATTTCCTATATAAACCGTTACAATCGTAATACCTCAGAGGCCAAAAACTATTGAAATCGTCACCAAATTACATCCATTCGCAGGTCTAGATCACTGAATGGAAATCAAACATTCTTTGAATATATTGTCCACTGTCGACAATTCCGGAAATCCCGGTATCCGGGTGTATTCCACAATTTAAGTCACATCTATTCTTAGGTGATGACTGAACCGATTTTCTCAAACTATGTCTCAAATGGATGGTATAATATGCAGCTGGGTGTTGCATCGTTCGCCCCTCCCCCTCACAATTGCACCTCACCCTTTCATCACCCTCCTCGGACCACCCTCACACTCGCATTCTCTTCATTGACTGTGTATGTGTGTCATTTAAAGTTACACAATTTTCTCAGAAATGGCTGAACCAATTTACACAAACTTTGTTTGAAATGAAAGGTATAGCGCTCCCATAAGCTGCTATTGAATTTTTAATTCAATCGACTTTCAGTTCCAGGGTTACGGATTGGAGAGTGCGGTTGAAGAAAAGAGAAAGGCACAATTGCACCGTTAGGTGGATTAAAACAGTTTTTTGTTTTAGTGTTTCGGATTCTCCTCGTCAGTAACTAGCACCAACTGGGTGTCTAGTTAGACGATGTATCTAAGCTAGTACCCAAATTAGCACTAGTTAGACACTAAAATCCAAAAAGTCACACGTCTTGTGTGAACACTAAACAACTGGCTTATACCGAGTGATGTCTCGATAGTAAGCACAGAAGTTCTGTTTGCCGACGAAGAATATGAACCGAAACTGTCTTGTGGTTTGAAGACCCAAACGCCTGAAATTATGCAAATCCCCAAAGGAAAAATTTTGGACGATGCCAAATTTTTTTGTGCATAAGGGCACATACCTTACATAAAGTACGGTTTTTTGTTTTAGTGTTTCGGATTCTCCTCGTCAGTAACTAGCACCAACTGGGTGTCTAGTTAGACGATGTATCTAAGCTAGTACCCAAATTAGCACTAGTTAGACACTAAAATCCAAAAAGTAACACGTCTTGTGTGAACACTAAACAACTGGCTTATACCGAGTGATGTCTCGATAGTAAGCACAGAAGTTCTGTTTGCCGACGAAGAATATGAACCGAAACTGTCTTGTGGTTTGAAGACCCAAACGCCTGAAATTATGCAAATCCCCAAAGGAAAAATTTTGGACAATGCCAAATTTTTTTGTGCATAAGGGCACATACCTTACATAAAGTACGGTTTTTTGTTTTAGTGTTTCGGATTCTCCTCGTCAGTAACTAGCACCAACTGGGTGTCTAGTTAGACGATGTATCTAAGCTAGTACCCAAATTAGCACTAGTTAGACACTAAAATCCAAAAAGTCACACGTCTTGTGTGAACACTAAACAACTGGCTTATACCGAGTGATGTCTCGATAGTAAGCACAGAAGTTCTGTTTGCCGACGAAGAATATGAACCGAAACTGTCTTGTGGTTTGAAGACCCAAACGCCTGAAATTATGCAAATCCCCAAAGGAAAAATTTTGGACGATGCCAAATTTTTTTGTGCATAAGGGCACATACCTTACATAAAGTACGGTTTTTTGTTTTAGTGTTTCGGATTCTCCTCGTCAGTAACTAGCACCAACTGGGTGTCTAGTTAGACGATGTATCTAAGCTAGTACCCAAATTAGCACTAGTTAGACACTAAAATCCAAAAAGTCACACGTCTTGTGTGAACACTAAACAACTGGCTTATACCGAGTGATGTCTCGATAGTAAGCACAGAAGTTCTGTTTGCCGACGAAGAATATGAACCGAAACTGTCTTGTGGTTTGAAGACCCAAACGCCTGAAATTATGCAAATCCCCAAAGGAAAAATTTTGGACGATGCCAAATTTTTTTGTGCATAAGGGCACATACCTTACATAAAGTACGGTTTTTTGTTTTAGTGTTTCGGATTCTCCTCGTCAGTAACTAGCACCAACTGGGTGTCTAGTTAGACGATGTATCTAAGCTAGTACCCAAATTAGCACTAGTTAGACACTAAAATCCAAAAAGTCACACGTCTTGTGTGAACACTAAACAACTGGCTTATACCGAGTGATGTCTCGATAGTAAGCACAGAAGTTCTGTTTGCCGACGAAGAATATGAACCGAAACTGTCTTGTGGTTTGAAGACCCAAACGCCTGAAATTATGCAAATCCCCAATCCACACTAAAACAAAAAACCGTACTTTATGTAAGGTATGTGCCCTTATGCACAAAAAAATTTGGCATCGTCCAAATTTTTTCCTTTGGGGATTTGCATAATTTCAGGCGTTTGGGTCTTCAAACCACAAGATAGTTTCGGTTCATATTCTTCGTCGGCAAACAGAACTTCTGTGCTTACTATCGAGACATCACTCGGTATAAGCCAGTTGTTTAGTGTTCACACAAGACGTGTGACTTTTTGGATTTTAGTGTCTAACTAGTGCTAATTTGGGTACTAGCTTAGATACATCGTCTAACTAGACACCCAGTTGGTGCTAGTTACTGACGAGGAGAATCCGAAACACTAATACAAAAAACCGTACTTTATGTAAGGTATGTGCCCTAGTGCACAAAAAAATTTGGCATCGTCAAAAATTTTTCCTTTGGGGATTTGCAGGATTAAAACAGGTTTTTGTTCAAATATGTTAAAATTTTCTATGTAATAATAATTATGAGAATTCATAGAATTCTATGAACTAATGTTTGCCCGGCAGTTATTGTCTGAAGCACATACTACGACGGTTCCGAATCAGAAGTGCAATGAAGAAAATCTCATCCTAGATATTACGAACAGACTTGCGGTGGAAAAACTTTTCGGCCATTCAACGATTGTTTTGCGAAACCAGTTTTTACGAACGATCGGTTTCGAAGACTTTCGTTTTTTGTATTTCGAAGCCTTTGAAGAGGAGATAATACTATATTGAAAAGCCAGAGAAAGCTGGGTTTTACTGAATTATGCGAAAGCCATCTGACATACGTCCTTCGGACGCTACAGTCAAATATATTCGGATGGGAGAAAATTTGCGCCTTAATCTATGTGAGAATCCTGCTATACCCCAGACAATAGATGTTTAGACAGATTTTTACATAAATTTTTAGCCCAAATGTCCGTCATCTGTGATAATATTGCAGAGAGTATAGTTGGGTAAATATATCTGCGTTTTAAGAATGTTCAAAGACGATTTTGAATCACAGAATAGTGGCTTATTCAGGAATACTTGGTACGCTGGACTGTACCCACTCGAAATGGAAACATTACTAGAATGTGTCACTGAAGCCGGAATGCGAATTAGAACCAGCCAACATTCAGGCTGAGCTTAACTTGTAGTATTCCGGCGCCAATAACACAACCATTTCCAATAAAAATCGGTTGTATTACTGGAGATGGAATACTAACTACAACTGCATCTACTTCAAGAAATAAACAAATTGGTACACACGAATTTGTGGCAAATTGATACAGTGTATCAATTTAATCCAACATTTTGTCATCGATACGGTAATTCCAAAAATGGAATCACTTACTGTTTAAAATTATAAATTTGGTTCCAATTTATGAGTATGACAACACGCAATCTTGCTTTCAAACAGTGGTCCTGCGGGGTAGTGCAAAATTCCTAACCAAAGTTTAATATGGGACGATCCATAAATGACGTAGCATTTTTTGAGTGATTTTCAACAGTCCCCTCCCCCATCCAAGCATTTCGTCACAAACCTCTGAATACCCCCTGGTAATTACGTAGCTTGATGGTAATTCCCCCCCCCCCCACTTGTCCCCGTAAAATCTAAAAAAAAATTAAAAACGTTGTTAGTTATTCCCCTTTAAAAAGCTACGTAGCATGACATGACCCCCTACCCCCCTGTCGTCACACATCATCACAAAATACAATATTCCCCCCTCCCCTATATAATGCTACGTCATTTATGGATGATCCCTATGGTAAACACTTTTAACTCAAACAATTTGAAATTCTATTAGAGCTTCGTCTGTTAAATGCATCACTTTTTACGATGCGATGAGCTGAAGCGACAGTAGGTAGCGTAATGTGATGTAATGTTCAGATGTGCTCTTTTGAATATGGTCGATGTACTTCTCAAATCACTTTGTTAGGTCTGTTTGTCTGTGCTTGGACTGAGCCAAAGGATCCTCCGGCGTTTAAGGCTAGTTTACAGTTCGGAAAACGTGTCACGGGATTTGGGTCCCTGTGTATTTTAAATGGAGCTCGGGATTTCAAATCCCGTGACGGGAAATGAGTCTACACAAAAATGACAGTTTTCCTGAAGTGTAAACCCAACCGCGGGAAACATCACGGGATTTTAAAACTCTCCACACAGAAATCCGGCCGGGAACAATTCAACACAAATTGTTTCCGACGGGGAAAATAGTATTTTTAGAAGGTTTGCGATTTGCTGCAAGTTGGATACTGTTTGTATTTTTAAGAAGCAGCAGAGTTTTTGGTTTGACAGTTTGGAGAGATCTCAGCGGGAAATTTTCCCTGATCAAATCCCGACGCAAATCCCGTGCGAAATCCCGTGATCCATTTCCCGAACTGTAAACTAGCCTTTACCATGGCCTGACACAGGTCATAATCATAGGTAGATTAAACAGTCGAAAGTTCGAACATTTTTAACGTGACGTTTGCTGCATACCAAACTGGTCATCAAATCCACATCCATGCATCAATAGTTTGGATAAAACTCTCGAAGTAAGTCAAAAACTATTGAAACGAATTAACAAAACTAATTATCCTTGAATCAATTAACAAAAGAAATCATCCTTCTACATTGCTCGACGTAGAATTCTTCTAGCAAATTTGTAATAAAATTTCTTGCAACAATCAATGTTATTGTCCAACAATAAATTATATAGTTAATTAACATTTCGTGTTACTGTTTCTATGAGCAATATAAGAAATGTTTGAATGCATTAAAATATCAATTTTTATAATGTTAAGTACGACCGTCCAACCCCGTCTAACCCCGCCATCTCCTTTTTCACAAAATAAGTGAATTTTGAAATTTTATGGAGAAAGGTTAAAATTTATTGATTTTGTATTGTAATGTCATATTGGACTGTTGTATAAATTATTGTTAAACTACTGTTTTGGAACAGTGAAAACAATGGCTTGTAGTCAACACATTATTAGGGTAGTGCATTCACGTTCATACATTTCATATCCCCAGAAAATATGATGAACCACCGCCTGAAACTAGATGGTGATGATGTAACAGGTGTAATCTGTGTCCGTCCAAGTTTTTTTAGGAATTCTTTTCTAAGCCAAGCGCTGCAGAGTGTGTGGCAAACCATTATCGTCGTTATCTTCCACTTACTACTGGACATGAATTAAAGACTTTTGCACAAGAAAAATTCACGCATTGTCTTTCTTTTTGAATCTTACTTTCCACAGTTCCATTTATTCGCAGCGTTTCCTCATACAGTCCATCGAGATTTTTGGTTTTTTGATTTGACCCATCAATCTGATCCTGGGACACATCATGACAGCTTGACATAATGCTACATCTTCCAGTTCAATCCAAGTTGCTTCGATGCACTCATTTTTACTTTCACACAGTAAACATACAGCATGATCATAAATATGTGTTATTGAATTCAAACAAATACTGTTTATTGCATCAAACGACAAAATAATTGGTGTGAATCAAGGTTTGAAAATATATTTTCATTAAAACAACAATAAACTTTTAATTTCAATAATTCTGTTGTAATTTCAGTAAACTTTAAATAAGTGTTATTTAATTCAATCATCGCGAGACCCTTTTTTTACATTTTCCTTTGCTTTGCTTCCTTTCTACGAATAGCAACGTTGGCGTCAGTTGGAAGAAGTTATCAAATATACGCACTCGCTATAAACCGAAACGATAAGTTTCCATTTCCCAACCTGTTTACGAACCGCCGGTGCGGTGTCGTGTCATGATGACGGTTAGCAAATCGCTTTTACCCACGCTCCGGTGCTGTTAGTCTAAGTCCATGTAAACAAGCTCACCGAACTGTCATAAAGTGAGGTTAAACATTTTCATGCAATGCTCTATAGAGGAAAGAGATTAAAGTGTGTATGGCAGTGCCGCTTTTATATACACACGGAAAGATTGTGTTACCCAAATCGCCAGTAAAAAATCAGCCAAGTTCCAATAGAGCGAACCTAAAATTGGGTATTTTTTTCAACATGGCGATTACCCATGGAATTAGTACTTTGTTCGGAACTTACTATTGAGTATTTTAAAAACAACAAAGTTAAACGTTTATCCCAGTTTTTCAAAACTAGTTGTTGATGGAAACTAACGGAACAGTGAAAGGTATGTAATTTAAAAAAGGAATTAACTCAATCAGATTATTGTTTTCAGGATTGTCCGCTGGATTAACTAAAATGGCAATTAGTTGCTCTTATAGGAATTGACTCGGATGCGCAGGATATTTCCATCGGGGTAAATAATCTCCTGAATGTTCCAGTTTTGAACCTAGTTGTTTGTTTCACGATGCTCTCCAATTTGTTGGAAAATTATTAAATTTTGTACACAATGTACCTCCACTGAGCTAGAGCATCCGGCAGATAAAAATGGCCTAGAGGAAAATTGGGGCGTAACAAGCATTTTACACAAAAAGCAGCCCACATTACCACGGCAGATGGATAGCTAACCGGAGGCGAGATGCCCCACCTGCCAACACCGATCGCCTCAATACATGCCGACAAGTGACGGGCGAACGAAATGCAGGCTCAGATGCAACAACCAGGCGGATGGCTGCGTTCTTTGCTATGAATATTAGCCCCGTCATTCGCATGTCTTTTGCCTGCCGTTCGCACGCCATCCGGTCGCCAGCATGCCTGCCGGCGGATGGTACCTTCGGGTGGGGCATCCCGCCTCCCACACGGAAACGCTCCCGATCGCATAGCAGCTAATATATTAGTCGAATTTCTGAACTCGATTGGTTAAAATTTGGTACAGCTAAACGATTGTTGATTTTTCTAAACTTTCATTTTTGTTTTTGTATGAACAAAACAGTTGCTGAAACAACTGACTCATCTAGTTGAAAATGTGATGCTGTCAGTTAGCAAAGACGCACATCATCTTAATCAGCTCATCAAATAGCTGTAACAACTAATATAATTGTCGATTTCAAGATTGGTGCAAGTTGAAACTGAGAACCAAGATGGCTGTTTCAATCAATTGTAATATTAAAATAATTTCTAACCAGTTGTAACAGCTAATGGTTTTGTTAATCAGCTCATCAAATAGCTGTAACAACTAATATAATTGTCGATTTCAAGATTGGTGCGAGTTTAAAATGAAAACCAAGATGGTTGTTTCAACCAATTGTAATATCGAAATAATTCCCAATAAGTTGTAACAGTTAATGGTTTTGTTAATCAGCTCATCAAATAGCTGTAACAACTAAGATAATTGTCGATTTCAAGATTGGTGCGAGTTTAAACTGAAAACCAAGATGGTTGTTTCAATCAATTCCCACAGTCACGTCACCTAGTGACTAGAAGAAAATTTCCTTCTAGTCACTAGGTGACGTGACTGCGAGAATAGGGCCCCAATTCTCGACTATGATTAGGGCCGTACAGCCAAAGATGTCTAAGCGAGAAAAATGAGAACGAAGTTTATCATATATTTTTTAAATCATTAATTAAATTGTTCTATTATTTCTATTTAAAAAATATCGCTATTTGGTACACAAAGCATCATTATTCTACCTCAAATAACAAAATATAAGCTAAACATTACAAATAACCTTTTTGCCTTTCTCAATAGAAAGGTATTGCAATTGCTCTGAAAACCGACTTTTTAACGGAGGCCCGGAGGGCCGAGTGACATATACCATTCGATTCAGTTCGTCGAGTTCGGCAAATGTCTGTGTGTGTATGTATGTGTGTATGTATGTATGTGTGTGTGTATGTGTGTGTATGTGACCAAAAATGTCACTCATTTTTCTCAGAGATGGCTGAACCGATTTTGACAAACTTAGTCTCAAATGAAAGGTGCAACGTTCCCATAGGCTGCTATTGAATTTCTAATGGATCCGACTTCCGGTTCCGGATTTACAGGGTGATAAGTACGAACACGCAGAAAATGTCGATTTTAATAAATTCTGCAATGAATGTATAAAGGTGAAAATTTTTCCAAAATACGACCACAACTGCTTCGATTTGTAGTATTAGGTCACTAACATCCATTCAAAGTCTATTTGGCCACATTGGCCACCATCCTCGGTTCCGGAAGCCCCGGCGGAAGTATCTAAATTCAGAATAACAGTCACATCGGTTTCTCGGAGATGGCTAGACCGATTCGACTAAACTTGGCCTCAAATGAAAGGTATTGCGTCCCCGTAAATGGCTATTTAATTTCATCCCCAACCGACTTCCGGTTCCGGAGTTACAGGTTGTGGCGTGCGATCACATAGCAAATTGTGATTCAAACCGATACTCCGATGAAAGCAAAAAAGGTAAAAATTTCGCTAAAATGTCTCTCAAACAACTTAAATTTGCTGTTCTAGGTCACCGACGGCCAACCAAACTTTCGTTGACTACATTGACCACCATAAACGGTTCCGGAAGTGCCCGGGAAAAGCGGCCATCTTTCAAAATTTACGAACTCACATCAGTTTCCCGGAAATGGTTGGGCCGATTTTCACAAACTTAGTCCCAAATGATAGCTATAATATCCCCACAGATGTCTATAAAATTTCGTACGGATCGCTTATATGGTTCCGGAAATATAGACTAAACCGTCCGGTCACATATGAAATTCCCATATAAGCCGGAACTCAAATTTTTTTTTTTTCAAAGGGGGGACCTCATGAAATTTCAGAAATCGAATTCGTATTTTTGATGCCAAACATCTTTAAAATGCATGAAACGTCGAGATTTTATGTTATCTCGAAAATTTTTTTTATAAAAATCGACTTTTTGGGACTTTGCCGATTTTGCACCTTTTTGCCTTTCTCAATAGAAAGGTATTGCAATTGCTCTGAAAACCGACTTTTTAACGGAGGCCCGGAGGGCCGAGTGACATATACCATTCGATTCAGTTCGTCGAGTTCGGCAAATGTCTGTGTGTGTATGTATGTGTGTATGTATGTATGTGTGTGTGTATGTGTATGTATGTGACCAAAAATGTCACTCATTTTTCTCAGAGATGGCTGAACCGATTTTGACAAACTTAGTCTCAAATGAAAGGTGCAACGTTCCCATAGGCTGCTATTGAATTTCTAATGGATCCGACTTCCGGTTTCGGATTTACAGGGTGATAAGTACGAACACGCAGAAAATGTCGATTTTAATAAATTCTGCCATGAATGTATAAAGGTGAAAATTTTTCCAAAATATGACCACAACTGCTTCGATTTGTAGTATTAGGTCACTAACATCCATTCAAAGTCTATTTGGCCACATTGGCCACCATCCTCGGTTCCGGAAGCCCCGGCGGAAGTATCTAAATTCAGAATAACAGTCACATCGGTTTCTCGGAGATGGCTAGACCGATTCGACTAAACTTGGCCTCAAATGAAAGGTATTGCGTCCCCGTAAATGGCTATTTAATTTCATCCCGATACGACTTCCGGTTCCGGAGTTACAGGTTGTGGCATGCGATCACATAGCAAATTGTGATTCAAACCGATACTCCGATGAAAGCAAAAAAGGTAAAAATTTCGCTAAAATGTCTCTCAAACAACCTAAATTTGCTGTTCTAGGTCACCGACGGCCAACCAAACTTTCGTTGACTACATTGACCACCATAAACGGTTCCGGAAGTGCCCGGGAAAAGCGGCCATCTTTCAAAATTTACCAACTCACATCAGTTTCCCGGAAATGGTTGGGCCGATTTTCACAAACTTAGTCCCAAATGATAGCTATAATATCCCCATAGATGTCTATAAAATTTCGTACGGATCGCTTATATGGTTCCGGAAATATAGACTAAACCGTCCGGTCACATATGAAATTCCCATATAAGCCGGAACTCAAATTTTTTTTTTTCAAAGGGGGGACCTCATGAAATTTCAGAAATCGAATTCGTATTTTTGATGCCAAACATCTTTAAAATGCATGAAACGTCGAGATTTTATGTTATCTCGAAATTTTTTTTTATAAAGATCGACTTTTTGGGACTTTGCCGATTTTGCAACTTTTTGCCTTTCTCAATAGAAAGGTATTGCAATTGCTCTGAAAACCGACTTTTTAACGGAGGCCCGGAGGGCCGAGTGACATATACCATTCGATTCAGTTCGTCGAGTTCGGCAAATGTCTGTGTGTGTATGTATGTGTGTGTGTGTATGTGTGTGTGTATGTGACCAAAAATGTCACTCATTTTTCTCAGAGATGGCTGAACCGATTTTGACAAACTTAGTCTCAAATGAAAGGTGCAACGTTCCCATAGGCTGCTATTCAATTTCTAATGGATCCAACTTCCGGTTCCGGATTTACAAGGTGATAAGTACGAACACGCAGAAAATGTCGATTTTAATAAATTCTGCAATGAATGTATAAAGGTGAAATTTTTTCCAAAATATGACCACAACTGCTTCGATTTGTAGTATTAGGTCACTAACATCCATTCAAAGTCTATTTGGCCACATTGGCCACCATCCTCGGTTCCGGAAGCCCCGGCGGAGGTATCTAAATTCAGAATAACATTCACATCGGTTTCTCGGAGATGGCTAGACCGATTCGACTAAACTTGGCCTCAAATGAAAGGTATTGCGTTCCCGTAAATGGCTATTTAATTTCATCCCGATCCGACTTCCGGTTCCGGAGTTACAGGTTGTGGCATGCGATCACATAGCAAATTGTGATTCAAACCGATACTCCGATGAAAGCAAAAAAGGTAAAAATTTCGCTAAAATGTCTCTCAAACAACCTAAATTTGCTGTTCTAGGTCACCGACGGCCAACCAAACTTTCGTTGACTACATTGACCACCATAAACGGTTCCGGAAGTGCCCGGGAAAAGCGGCCATCTTTCAAAATTTACCAACTCACATCAGTTTCCCGGAAATGGTTGGGCCGATTTTCACAAACTTAGTCCCAAATGATAGCTATAATATCCCCATAGATGTCTATAAAATTTCGTACGGATCGCTTATACGGTTCCGGAAATATAGACTAAACCGTCCGGTCACATATGAAATTCCCATATAAGCCGGAACTCAAATTTTTTTTTTCAAAGGGGGGACCTCATGAAATTTCAGAAATCGAATTCGTATTTTTGATGCCAAACATCTTTAAAATGCATGAAACGTCGAGATTTTATGTTATCTCGAAAATTTTTTTTATAAAGATCGACTTTTTGGGACTTTGCCGATTTTGCAACTTTTTGTCTTTCTCAATAGAAAGGTATTGCAATTGCTCTGAAAACCGACTTTTTAACGGAGGCCCGGAGGGCCGAGTGACATATACCATTCGATTCAGTTCGTCGAGTTCGGAAAATGTCTGTGTGTGTGTGTATGTATGTGTGTATGTATGTATGTGTGTGTGTATGTGTGTGTGTATGTGACCAAAAATGTCACTCATTTTTCTCAGAGATGGCTGAACCGATTTTGACAAACTTAGTCTCAAATGAAAGGTGCAACGTTCCCATAGGCTGCTATTGAATTTCTAATGGATCCGACTTCCGGTTCCGGATTTACAAGGTGATAAGTACGAACACGCAGAAAATGTCGATTTTAATAAATTCTGCAATGAATGTATAAAGGTGAAAAATTTTCCAAAATATGACCACAACTGCTTCGATTTGTAGTATTAGGTCACTAACATCCATTCAAAGTCTATTTGGCCACATTGGCCACCATCCTCGGTTCTGGAAGCCCCGGCGGAAGTATCTAAATTCAGAATAACAGTCACATCGGTTTCTCGGAGATGGCTAGACCGATTCGACTAAACTTGGCCTCAAATGAAAGGTATTGCGTCCCCGTAAATGGCTATTTAATTTCATCCCGATCCGACTTCCGGTTCCGGAGTTACAGGTTGTGGCGTGCGATCACATAGCAAATTGTGATTCAAACCGATACTCCGATGAAAGCAAAAAAGGTAAAAATTTCGCTAAAATGTCTCTCAAACAACTTAAATTTGCTGTTCTAGGTCACCGACGGCCAACCAAACTTTCGTTGACTACAATGACCACCATAAACGGTTCCGGAAGTGCCCGGGAAAAGCGGCCATCTTTCAAAATTTACGAACTCACATCAGTTTCCCGGAAATGGTTGGGCCGATTTTCACAAACTTAGTCCCAAATGATAGCTATAATATCCCCATAGATGTCTATAAAATTTCGTACGGATCGCTTATATGGTTCCGGAAATATAGACTAAACCGTCCGGTCACATATGAAATTCCCATATAAGCCGGAACTCAAATTTTTTTTTTTTCAAAGGGGGGACCTCATGAAATTTCAGAAATCGAATTCGTATTTTTGATGCCAAACATCTTTAAAATGCATGAAACGTCGAGATTTTATGTTATCTCGAAAATTTTTTTTATAAAAATCGACTTTTTGGGACTTTGCCGATTTTGCACCTTTTTGCCTTTCTCAATAGAAAGGTATTGCAATTGCTCTGAAAACCGACTTTTTAACGGAGGCCCGGAGGGCCGAGTGACATATACCATTCGATTCAGTTCGTCGAGTTCGGCAAATGTCTGTGTGTGTATGTATGTGTGTATGTATGTATGTGTGTGTGTATGTGTGTGTGTATGTGACCAAAAATGTCACTCATTTTTCTCAGAGATGGCTGAACCGATTTTGACAAACTTAGTCTCAAATGAAAGGTGCAACGTTCCCATAGGCTGCTATTGAATTTCTAATGGATCCGACTTCCGGTTCCGGATTTACAGGGTGATAAGTACGAACACGCAGAAAATGTCGATTTTAATAAATTCTGCAATGAATGTATAAAGGTGAAAATTTTTCCAAAATACGACCACAACTGCTTCGATTTGTAGTATTAGGTCACTAACATCCATTCAAAGTCTATTTGGCCACATTGGCCACCATCCTCGGTTCCGGAAGCCCCGGCGGAAGTATCTAAATTCAGAATAACAGTCACATCGGTTTCTCGGAGATGGCTAGACCGATTCGACTAAACTTGGCCTCAAATGAAAGGTATTGCGTCCCCGTAAATGGCTATTTAATTTCATCCCGATACGACTTCCGGTTCCGGAGTTACAGGTTGTGGCATGCGATCACATAGCAAATTGTGATTCAAACCGATACTCCGATGAAAGCAAAAAAGGTAAAAATTTCGCTAAAATGTCTCTCAAACAACTTAAATTTGCTGTTCTAGGTCACCGACGGCCAACCAAACTTTCGTTGACTACAATGACCACCATAAACGGTTCCGGAAGTGCCCGGGAAAAGCGGCCATCTTTCAAAATTTACGAACTCACATCAGTTTCCCGGAAATGGTTGGGCCGATTTTCACAAACTTAGTCCCAAATGATAGCTATAATATCCCCATAGATGTCTATAAAATTTCGTACGGATCGCTTATATGGTTCCGGAAATATAGACTAAACCGTCCGGTCACATATGAAATTCCCATATAAGCCGGAACTCAAATTTTTTTTTCAAAGGGGGGACCTCATGAAATTTCAGAAATCGAATTCGTATTTTTGATGCCCAACATCTTTAAAATGCATGAAACGTCGAGATTTTATGTTAACTCGAAAATTTTTTTTATAAAAATCGACTTTTTGGGACTTTGCCGATTTTGCACCTTTTTGCCTTTCTCATATAAAGAAAGGCTATGCAATCACTGTAAAAATCGACTTTTTAACCGAGGCCCGGAGGGCCGAGTGTCATACACCATTCGATTCAGTTCGTCGAGATCGGCAAATGTCTGTGTGTGTGTATGTATGTGTGTGTGTGTGTATGTGTGTGTGTGTGTATGTGTGTGTGTCATTTAAACTCACACAATTTTCTCAGAGATGGCTGAACCGATTTTCGCAAACTTAGTCTCATCTGAAAGGTATAACGCTCCCATAAGCTGCTATTGAATTTTTAGTTGATCCGACTTCTGGTTCCGGAGTTACGGGTTGAAGAGTGTGGTCACACAGCAAATTCCCATATAAACTGGTACCACCATGATGTTCAAATGATGTAAAACATATTAAAATTGATGTAACATTACTCTAGTTTGCGGGTCTGGATCACTAATGATCAATCAAAGCAGCTTTGACCACATTGGCCACCTATGACAGTTCATGACGCCCCCGGGGAACCCGCCAAGTTCCTAAGCTTATATCACACCCATTCCCCAACGAATTCTCTACCGATTTTTACAAACTTGATTTCAAATGAAAGATACAGTAATGCCATCGACTGCTGCTGAATTTCATTCGGTTCTGACTCTTGCTTCCGGAGTTACAGGGGTGTTAGTAAGGATACACTGGAATTTCCCATATAAATCGGTACAATCGTAATACCTCAGAGGCTAAAAACTATTGAAATGGTCACCAAATAACTTCTAATCGC